>NC_079223.1:14184769-14299769 GCF_029633865.1 Lampris incognitus
GTGTGTGTCATTAAATCTCATATCTGAGCTTTACAATGGAGTTGACAAAAATGAATTGAGTAAAAAATAAATGGTAACAGCATTGCACATTTATTTATTACTCCCATTACACCTAACATTAGTAACAGTACTGTTAGTAGTAGTAGTAGTAGTAGTAGTAAGTGGTGTAGTGAAGTATAAACGGACCCAAACACAGCTTATCTACCTTTTTATATGCTGACCATAGTTTGCCTTTCCTTTTTACGGCGGCTGACATGATCCTTCACTATATAGAATCAAAGTATACATCAGAGTAACACTGACAGAACGGAGGTGTAAGGTACTATACAGAATAGTGTATTTCACAGGGAAAATACATAAATTAAAGACTTTCTGAAAATGTTGCCCGTTTTGGTAACTGGCTTACTAAAGATGGTCACTGGCGGAAAATTGTTGTTTACTTGCTTTTTTTACCAATACATCACTGGTAGTAGCAACAGTAGTAGTTACAGTTACAGTAGTACTGTTACCATACTAGTACTAATAGTACCAGGACTGTTAGCAGTAGCAGCAGCAGTAGTAGTAGTAGCAGTACTAGTAATAGTAGTAGTGGTAATAGTAGTAATAGCAGTAGCATTAGTAGTAGCAGTACAAGTAGTAGTAGTAGTAGTAATAATAGCAGTAGTAGCAGTAGCAGTCATAGTAGTAGTAGCAGTAGTAGTAGTAGCAGCAGTAACAGCAGCAGCAGTAGTAGTAGTAGCAGCAGCAGTAGTAGCACTACTAGTAGTAGTAGTACTACAAGTAGTAGTAGCGGTAGTAGTAATAATAGCAGTAGTAGCAGTAGCAGTCATAGTAGTAGTAGCAGTAGTAGTAGTAGTAGTAGCAGTAGTAGTAGCAGCAGCAGCAGCAGCAGCAGTAGTAGTAGTAGTAGTAGTCGTGGTAGTAGTAGTAGCAGCAGTGGTAGCAGTAGTAGTAGTTGTACTAGTAGTAGTAGCAGTAGTAGTAGTAGCAGCAGTGGTAGCAGTAGTAGTAGTAGTAGCAGTAGTGGTAGTAGCAGTAGTAGTAGTCGTGGTAGTAGTAGTAGTAGTAGTAGTAGCAGCATTGGTAGCAGTAGTTGTACTGGTAGTAGTAGCAGTAGTATTAGTTGTAGTAGCAGTAGTAGTAGTAGTACCAGTAGTAGTAGTAGTTGCAGTAGTAGTAGCACTAGTAGTGGTAGTAGCAGTAGTACCAGTAGTAGGTGCAGTAGTAGTAGTAGTAGCAGTAGTAATAGTAGTAGTAGCAGTAGTAGTAGCAGTAGTGGTAGTAGTAGCACTAATAGTAGTATTATTCCCATTATTGTTAATTATTATCATAATCGTCCAAAGTCAAATTGGACAAACATGAGTTAAATTTACTGTACATTCCCGATAAAGTTTTCTGGTTCTGATTCTGGTTCTGGTTCTGATTGATAATTCTGTCCTAAACAATGTAAACTGTGTGCAGCTGTGGATCTGTCACACGGTGGTCTGTTTACCAACCGCTGAATTAAACTCTGATTCATTTGTGCTTCCTGGGAGCACACGAGCCTCCCGTTGGCATGACTCGGTGACGGACGGGACGGGTGCCGGCTTCAGATAGGTGTGACGCCGGCGTTGTCTTCCCTGGCACAGGAAGGGACTCGGGCCAGTCTCCTCATGCTCGGGGGCTGGCAACTGACGCAAACTGATGCAACATGCATTTAACACAAAGCAATCCAAGTGTGCAGCACGAGTGTCCACTATGAGAGGAAGGCCATGTCGTTTGCTGGTGTGTAGTTTGCAAGTCTCATAATAAGCCACCCTAGTGTTGTCATACTGATCAGACTAGGGTGGCCATTATTTTCTGTTCTATTGATCGATGTATTTCCAATGAAACGGAGTGCCAATTTACCAGGAACTGACCTGCTATTTCCCTTCATCGCCACCTTCCTGCTCTCCCGTTCTGGATGTGTGCGCGCGTGTGCGTGGAGCCGTGCTGGCTGACAGTGCGCCGTTAGGCACAGAGGAGACAACGCGCAGCCGATAACACAAACATGCAAATTTGCAAAAACGCACTTAGAAGTGCAAAAAAACCGCAGGCGTAATTGTGTAATGAAGCCTTGCTCGCCGAAAATACCCTTCAGAGCCGGACAATGTGGATGAATCATGTGCAAATGCATCCGGCATGTATGCAACCTGCCTATAGCCGATTTCACTGTTGTACACACACATTCAAAACAGCCTTTCATCATGCCACGCCGTTCACTTTACATTTTCCGCACGTATAACTAATGCCGTCTTTCTCCGTCTCCTTTTCTCCTACTTGCTTTTATTTTTTCCTCTCTCTCATTTCTCTTTCTCTTATAGCTTTCCCTTCTCCCACATCATTCTCCTTCTCTCTCTCTCTCCCTCTTTCTTTCGCCACCATCTTTACAACAAAAACAAAAAGATACAAACACAGACATTTTTCTCTTTCCAGAAGGCCCACCACTCAGCCATTTGCATAACAATCTCCACTTGTTTTTCTGCTTAGATGGAATTCACAGCGTGGTGCCGGCAAGACTGAGACCGGGGTCATTGCTATGTATATCAGAGAGCGAGGGGGAGAGAGAGCGAGACGGGGGAGAGAGAGATATAGATAACGAGAGAAAGAGGAGAAAGACAGAGAGAGAGGGAGGATAGATAGATAGATAGATAGATAGATAGATAGATAGATAGATAGATAGATAGATAGATAGATAGATAGATAGATAGATAGATAGATAGATAGATAGATAGATAGACAGAGACAGAGAGAGGGGAAGGAAACAAGGTGGAGGGAGGGAACGGTTGAGAGATTTATGTTCAATAGAGGGACAGAGGAGAAACAAAGGGAGAGAAAAAGAGAGCTGGTCAACTCTGTGTGTGTGTGTGTGTGTGTGTGTGTTTGGTACAGAGAAAGACAGGGGGACAAAGGGGAAGAGAGATGGAGGGAGGCTAGAGAGCAAGAGAAAGGCAGTAGTCTCAAAAACAGACATTCAGAAGCTGAGGTATTTGCATAAAGACAAGACACTCGTTCAGTGAAGACACGGAGTGAAGACACGGAGTGAGGATACGGAGTGGCGATACAGAGTGAAGATACAGAGTGAAGATACGGAGTGAAGATACGGAGTGAGGATACGGAGTGAAGACACGGAGTGAAGATACGGAGTGAAGATACGGAGTGAGGATACGGAGTGAAGATACTGAAGATACGGAGTGAAGACACGGAGTGAAGATACGGAGTGAGGATACGGAGTGAAGATATTGAAGACACGGAGTGAAGATACGGAGTGAAGACACGGAGTGAAGACACAGAGTGAAGATACGGAGTGAAGATACGGAGTGAGGATACGGAGTGAGGATACGGAGTGGCGATACGGAGTGAAGATACAGAGTGAAGATACAGAGTGAAGATACGGAGTGAGGATACGGGGTGAAGATACTGAAGATACGGAGTGAAGACACGGAGTGAAGATACGGAGTGAGGATACGGAGTGAAGATACTGAAGACACGGAGTGAAGATACGGAGTGAAGATACAGAGTGAAGACACAGAGTGAAGATACAGAGTGAAGGAAGATGACAGCACACATAGGAGTGTATGTTAAAGCACAGTACAGCAGGAAATGGCTGCATTAAGGCGATTAATATGAATGTTGTCTCAGAAATACTACTAAAGAAATCAGTCGGGGCATGTTCCGTTGCCTACCAACACGGGGATCACCGGTTTGAATCCCCGTGTTACATCCAGCTTGGTCGGGCATCCCTACAGACACAATTGGCCGTGTCTGTGGGTGGGAAGCCGGATGTGGGTATGTGTCCTGGTCACTGCACTAGCGCCTCCTCTGGTCAGGGTGGTCGGTGCGCCTGTTCGGGGAAGGGGGAACTGGGGGGGAATTGCGTGATCCTCCCACGCGCTATGTCCCCCTGGCGAAACTCCTCACTGTCAGGTGAAAAGAAGCGGCTGGCGACTCCACATGCATCGGAGGAGGCATGTGGTGGTCTGCAGCCCTCCCCAGCACGGCAGAGGGGGTGGAGCAGCGGACGGGATGGCTCAGAAAAGAAAAGTGGGGTAATTGGCCAAGTGCAATTGGGGAGAAAAAAGGGGGGGAAATCCCCCCCCCCTAAAAAAGAAAGAAATCAGACAATACTCTTCAAGATATTCTGTACTTGAGTAGTGACCTGAATTTCCTGTATTAATATATACAAATCTGTTTGTGTCTGACTGCATGTGCACATGAATTTATGAGCACGTGTGTGTGTGTGTGTGTGTATGTATGTTTCATTTATAGATGAATGAATTCACACTGTACTGTGAGTGGGTTTGGTCATACATACTCCAATAAGATGAATGGGAAAAAAAAAAACTCACTCCAACTCACACTTTGTTTTGAAAAGTGCTCTATAAATAAAATGTATTATTGAATAAAGTTATTATATATGAGTATATATGGTGACTTATATGTACATCACATATGTGTGAGACATACATGGACACGATACATACACTAGACGTACATGGACTGAATATACACTATAGTTTACATGTTTTGTCATGTATCGAGAGTAAAACCTTGTTGACCCCACCAGGGAAATTCACTTGCAACTGGAAAATGGCACGGTCAAGGTGGAAACCAGTGACCTCTTGATTCAAAGGTGACCGATTAACCCGCTGAGCTAATGTGTAGCCATTGTTACATTAGCTGCAGTAAATGTAAAAATGTGCTCCACTTAAAACGTATACCTATACGCAGCCTAGGTTAAGGGTGTAGATGTGTAGGCGCTTGCTGCAGTGCACCAAATGTAATATGTGCTCCACTTACAACGTATACCTATGCGCATGGCTAGTTATCTATCACACTGTAAGGTATAGTGTTGATGTGATGCGTATGTGTGTATATGTAATTACATGTGCAGGTCGTTGTGGTGTGTATCAGGTGTAGTGTACATTACATGCACAAACCTTCTCAATATGTGTGAACGCCACAAATATATAGACAGAGGGTGGAGATTAACAACCTAACCTCATACCCTCTTACCATCAGTATAGGAGATCCTCAGGGCTGTGTTCTCTCCCCCTGCTCTTCTCACTTTACACCACACACTTAACATCCACGGACAGTTCTGTGAAAATAATAAATTACGCAGAAAACACAACCATTGTAGGCCTCGACTCTAACAGTGATGAAAACCAGTACCGCACTCAAGTGCACCAAGCTGTTACTTGGTGCACAAACAATGACCTCCCACTTAACACAGCCAAAACCCAAGAACTCATTATTGACTTCCGATGCATGCTGAATCCCAAAACACCTATACAAATATAGACAGAGCACCCATCTCCACCACTGACTCTTTTAAATTCCTCAGAACACACATCAGCAATAAGCTAAAGTGGAAAACTAACACTCATTGCCAAAGCTCAACAACGACTTTACTTCCTTAGGCAGCTTAAAAAATACTGGCTAGGGGTGTCTGGGTAGTGTAGTAGTCTATTCCGTTGCCTACCAACATGGGGATGACCGGTTCGAATCCCCGTGTTACCTCCAGCTTGGTTGGGCGTCCCTACAGACACAATTGGCCGTGTCTGCGGGTGGGAAGCCGGATGTGGGTATGTGTCCTGGTCTCTGCACTAGCGCCTCCTCTGGTCAATTGGGGTGCTTGTTCAGGGGGAATAGCGTGATCCTCCAATGCACTACGTCCCCCCGGTGAAACTTCTCACTGTGAGGTGAAAAGAAGTGGCTGGCGACGCCACATGTATCAGAGGAAGCACGTGGTAGTCTGCAGCCCTCCCCGGATCGGCAGAGGGGGTGGAGCAGAGACCTGGATGTCTCGGAAAATAGGGTAATGGGCCAAGTGCAATTGGGGAGAAAAAAAAAGAAGGGGGGAAGCCACAAAAAAAAACAACAGATAAAGCATCAAGTTCTCGTTCTGTTCTACTCGGCCATCATCGAGTCCGTCACCACATCTTCTATTACAGTATGGTACGGCAGCATGGACAGCCAAACATTAAAACAAAAACTACAGCGGATTGTCAACAAGGCATCAAAAATCATAGGCAACCCACTCCTCTCAGCTGAATCTCTACATACTCACCGGACTGTAAAGCGAGCAAAGAAGATCATCTTCGACCCCTCACATCCTGCTCGTCAGATCTTCTGGCTCCTTCCCTCAGGGAGGCGCTACAGGTCACTGTCCACTAAGACTCAACAGCTTTTCCCCCTAGTTATCAGGAATCTGAATTCCCCCCGCTACCCTCCTCTCACACTACTGCCATACATATGTGTATGCATACATACCATTGACATATTATATGTGGTTATGTGTAATATTCTGTACCACTGTGTTGTTTTGTGATAAATGAGGAGGGTCTGCGGTGGTCCAAGTATTGTGTAGCAGAGTTTATACATATTGTATTGAAAACAAATTCCACCAGCCTTGGTTGTGTGGCTTCCAAACGATCCATATATCTATTTATCCATATGAAACGACCACCGCCAGTGTGACACCTGTGTCACATTTGTGTAACGCAGGTGTCTCCATTGTGAGTCTATGTAAGTTGCTGGTGTGCGTTCAGAGGTTTGGTCAGGTGTTAGAGGTCTTAGGTGGGCACTAGTGAGGCGTTTGACGTTCCTTTGCTGGCATGTATTACCCCCCCACACACACACACAAACACAGCCTCAACTGTGTACACTCTCTTTTATGATCAAATTCCACTTTACTGGGGGCGTCCGGGCAGCGTAGTGGTCTATGCCGTTGCCTACCAATACAGGGATCGCCGGTTCGAATCCCTGTGCTACCTCCGGCTTGGTCAGGCGTCCCTACAGACAGACACAATTGGCCGTGTCTGCGGGTGGGGGCGCCTGTTCGGGGGGAGGAGTAACTGCACGCGTGATCGTCCCACGCGCTACGTCCCCCTGGTGAAACTCCTCACTGTCAGGGGAAAAGAAGCGGCTGGCGACTCCACATGTATCGGAGGAAGCGTGTGGTAGTCTGCCGCCCTCCCCGGCTCCTTAGAGGGGGTGGAGCACCGACCGCTGGCTCGGACAGAATCGGGTAATTGGTCAGCTACAATTGGGGGGGGGGGGGATCCAAAATAAAAAAAATCTAAAATTTAAAAAATTCCACTTTACTAATACTAATAATTAAACCCAAACCGTTTTGACACTGGAAAAGATCAGAGGGCGTCAATCAGTTAAAATACTGACTTGTGCTCAGTATGATCATAAGCAGTTTCCACTGAAGTAGTTTTGTTTATTTATCTATGTATTTAAACATTATTTGTAGGAATAATATTAATACTATCGCACCAGCATCAGCCCCTTCTCTCAGAGATTCTTAGGACAGACTAAATGGAGTCAGAAGTCGGTTGTGCAGTCGGCTCACAGACGGTGGAGATAATTGGCTACATGGCCTTCTGCGGCTCCGTTAAACTGCTGCTAATAAAACTCCTATTGATCAGTCTGTATCTCAGGCTCGAACCGGGTGAAGTGGTCCAAGTTCAATAAATGACATTTAATAATGTGATGTGGCCTTGGGCGGGGAGGTGTGGGATCGTGTGTGTGCGTGTGTGTATGTGTGTATACCTGTAATCCTGTTTTCAATTGCACGTGTGCATACAAGCACATGAGAGAAGCAATTGTGTGTATATGTATTGTTATGTGCTTTTGTGCAAGCTGACGTGTGAGCGTGTGTGTGTATGTGGGCATTTCTATGTGTCTTTGTGTGGCATTAGGAAACACACAATGCTATTGTCTCATCTCAACTATGGCCTCAAAACAAGAACGGCAGAATTTTTCATGGTTATAATGAAAGAAAACACTAAATACCCATATCGCACATACAGGAATCCGGGGAAGTAATGGAAGTACACAAGTCACCATTACTGTGGCGGCGGCTCCCGATAACACACGCGTCATAAGAAGATTGCGGTTTTCAACTTGAACCTTTACTTTCTACGTAAGGTTACTTTTGATGGTGATGTCCAGGGGTCGGGTAAAAACCTGTGCAGGTCTCAGCTGCTCCACCAGTAATGGCCAACTTCAACTTGGGGAAAAAAACTGAATGTGAAACACACAAGGCTTTACTTGGTGAAGAGCGGCCCTGTCTGACACCACGCTCCGTGCTTAGCTTCCCTGGGCGTGCAGAGCACCAAGAGATCCGCCAGAAGTGGATCGAGAATATCAACAGAAAGGACTCTGGCCTCCGTAACAACGGCACGACAGGTTTCGGTTAAAAGTAGTCAATCTCTGTTTGTCTAGCGTGACGGCTCGGACGCACTGCGCGGACTTGTACCGGTCATGCAGACGCACACACGGTTCCGTCCATCTACAGCTGAGGGTGCGAGTCGGTCCGGCGTTCCACGCAAGTGCATTTCCCGATCTGCACTCCAGTCCAGTTGTGTTGATGCCTGCTCAATAATCCAGGTATGAAAATCAGCAAGGTGGATCAGTTCATCTGGACACACCGTTTATAGACAGAAACGTGTCATCACTCATCCAAGTGACCTCTTCAGTCTCAACTGACAGCAGGTATCCCCACCCTTATAAACAATACAGCGGCATAACGACCGAAACCAACGACCAGTTTCATATGGAAATTGTCATGACCATTAACTACTTAAACCACTTTTATTGTCATTGCCTCATATGCATGTCTCATACATACAAGGGAATGAAATTATGTTTCACAAGGACCACAGTGTCGCATAAACACAAAAAACACACAAAAAATATTAAAAACAAAAAGTGAATTAAAAGCAAAAATTACTTCACAGACCTGAACACCACAAGCACACCTGACACGGACAACGAGAAGTCAAAAAGTCATTTTGTGGACAGTCTAAGTGTTCAGGCTGTTGAGGAACCTCACAGCCCGAGGATTGAAACTGTTGCATACTCTGATGGAGGCAGCACGGATGCTCCGGTACTTCCTGCCAGAGGGTAGGAGGGTGAAGTGGATGTGGGACGGGTGGGTGGGGTCCTTCATGATGCTGAGAGCCTTCCGGGTGCACCGTGCGTCATAGATGGCCTGGATGGATGGGAGAGCAGTTCCTGTGATCTTTCCAGCTGTCTTCACTATCCGCTGTGGGGATTTGCAGTCGGAGGCCTTGTAACTAAAGTTGCAATGGCCATGTGTGCTGTTCACTGAGGGTTTGGGAAAGTTTGACATCGCAGCATTGTAAGATGGTGACAGATGTACATTGGTTCAGATTTGTGGATGACAGCTGGGTTAAAATGAAATCTCAGGATGTACCACATTTTACCAGGAGTCATCAGGATGCTGTACCACCGAGCTGACAACATCCCCACCGACACAGTGGCTGGGGAAGGGGAGAAATCCCACATTAAACAGGCCCTGGTTAAGTGTGGTTATCCTAATTGGGCATTTGTCAAAGCCGGGAAGACGCCCAAACAGTGCTCCAGCCGACCCAAGAGAGGAGAAGGACAACAGCTGCCTAAGTGTAAATCAGTGGCGATTCCGTATGTGGCGGGAATGTTGAAACAGTTGAGACGTGTATTTTCCAAACACCACATCTCAGTTGCTTTCAAACCCCAAAACACACTGCACCAGAAATCGGTTCACCCCAAGGCTCAGGTCCCCCGGCAAAACAGAGCAATATAGTGTACGCTGTTAAGTGCCAGGAGGATCGCCGTGACTTGTACATCAGGGAAACCAAACAGACGCTGGCCAAGAGGATGGCACAACACAGGAGAGCTAACATGTCAGGCCAGGACTCCACAGTCTACACCATCTACAGACCAGTGGCCACTCTTTCAGGGATGAAGATGTGGACATCCTTGATAGGGAGGAGTGCTGGTTTGAACGGGGAGTCATAGAGGCCATCTATGTTAAGAGGGAACAACCATCCCTGAACCAAGGGGGGCTAAGAGTACATCTGTCACCATCTTACAATGCTGTGATTGCAAACATTCCCAAATCCTCTGTGAATAGTACACATGGCCTTTGTAACTCTAGTTAATGGTCACACATATCTGCATATGAAACTGATCGTTGGTTTCGGTCACTATGCCATGGTATTGTTTATAAGGGTGCAGTCAGTTGAATCAGTTCATCCGGCACAGCATTTATTTACAGAAACATTCCACCACTCATCTAAGTGACCTCTTCAGTCTAAACCTTCTTTGAACTGCATTCCAGTTGGTGAAAATGCACCTTAGCGTTGTTTGACAGCAGACATTTTCATCTCTCCAAAGCTTTGTGCGATTTTCTTGCCAGGAGTTCCACGCTTTTTGGCAGTCTTTGCATTCTTTCAAAGACGAACTATATAAATGTGGGTAATGGCGGATCTCCTCACACAGCCTCTTCAAAATAAGCATCCATTTTGTTATCTAGTGCATGCACAGTCAGCGTGCTTGCTATGCGTACAGTCTTGCTATGCATACAGTCTTGCTATGCGTACAGTCTTGCTATGTGTACAGTCTTGCTATGCGTACAGCCTGCGCGGTCACAAATTTTGGGCTGCCCGCGGACCCTTGCGGACATGGGTAGATGACGACATTTACGTCACACAGACCAAAGCAGACCCTCGAGGACACGCTGACGTGGAAAGTATGAACTGGCCTTTAGGGTTACTACCCACGCTACTGTCACTGTCAGCAGCACACCGACACACTACGACTCGCCATCGCAGTAATGGCGGCAACGCAAGATGGCGGAACACACAAATCAGTTGCCGGATTTGACCACAGCACAAGCCGGTGACTGAAAGCTGTTTTCCTTTTGTCACCGTCATGTTGTAGCCTGCTTATCCTGCTCTCAGGGTCGCGGGGATACTGGAGCCTATCCCAGCAGTCATTGGGCGGCAGGCAGGAAGACACCCTGGACAGGCCGCCAGGCCATCACAGGGCCGACACACACACACACACACACACACACACACATATATATATATATATATATATATATATACACACACACACACACACACACACACACACACACACACACACACACACACATTCACACCTAGGGACAATTTAGTATGGCTGATTCACCAGACCTACATGTCTTTGGACTGTGGGAGGAAACCGGAGCCCCCGGAGGAAACCCACGTAGACACGGGGAGAACATGCAAACTCCACACAGAGGACAACCCGGGACAACCCCCAAGGTTGGACTACCCTGGGGCTCAAACCTAGGACCTTCATGCTGTTAGGCGACCGCGCTAACCACTGTACCACCACTGTGGCAGCAACGCTGTGGAAATATTTCAAGGATTGATTCAGAGGTCATGACCCGTCTGAAAGTTCAGCTGTCAATATTAATTCAAAACATGATGCAACACAAAGGAATCATGAGGAAAACTGTAGACACCATCTTTGTTTTTTATCTTTCCACGTGTCAAAATTGGTGGAAAAAACACAAATGCATCCTGGATGTAGCTGGTTTTTCTGACTCTGGTTGGAAGTGGTAGATCCAGTGAGGTATCCGTTTTTGGAGTAAATTTTTAACTAAATGCATGCAATGCTCTTTCTATAGCAATGATGAAAATGGGGGAGGTTTCTGGATTAAATAATCCCTTTTCCTCCAAAAGTCTGAACGTTATACGTTGACCTGTGAGAGATTTGGTGCTTGTTTGCTGATGTGATGCATTGACACATAAATTTGACTAAGTGCGTGCGCGCGCGCGCACACACACACACACACGCACGCACGCACACACACACACACACACACACACACACACACACACACACACACAAGAACAGCACATGGAATTTAAACCAATTTGCCTCAACGTATTGTGAATTCTCTTTGAGTTTCACTGTACTCCACAGGAACGAAATGATAATTATAATTTAATCAGTCTGGCTCCTGCCCACAATGCATTAAATTGTTAGTTCACATCCCTCATAAACAGACGTCATTAAATTCCAGGGGAGGGCCGTGGTGAGAGATCCTGTATTTGAACAACCGGATCGTCATAACACACAGCGACTTTAAATATAGCACCGCCGGTCCTATCTAAATACTGCTACGTCTTCACAAGGATAACACTTCCCCCGCACAGGCCGTCATAAGTCCACAGAGGTGGACTGTACTGTGTGTCGGTGATGTCAAATTAGTATGAGACTCTGCTTTTCCCTTTCCTTCTGATGTGTCGATGAACTTGGTAGGTCGGAGTCCTCTGTCGAATTCACCAAGACTCAGTGTGATCAGATCACATGTCATGTTTAAATCCTGCAGGTTTAAGACCAACCATGAAAAACATATACTCCAATACAAGGCTTCAAACCCATATGGAAATATGACTCGTAAAGGTAGGATAGAGGTGTGACATATCAGACACGAAAAAAGGATGATGAACAGATAGATAGATAGATAGATAGATAGATAGATAGATAGATAGATGGATAGATGGATAGATAGATAGATAGATAGATAGATAGATAGATGCATCCATCCATTATCTGAACCGCTCATCCTGCTTTCAGGATTATGGGGATGCTGAAGCCTATTCCAGCATTCATTGGGCGGCACGCGGGGAGACACCCTGGACAGGCCATCACAGGGCCCACACACACACACAAAGACATTCATACCTCGGGACAATCTAGTATGGCCAATTCACCTGACCTACATGTCTTTGGACTGTGGGAGGAAACCAGAGCCCCCGGAGGAAACCCACACAGACACGGAGAGAACATGCAAACTCCACACAGAGGACGACCCGGGATGACCCACCAAGGTTGGACTACCCCATGGCTCGAACCCAGGACCTTCTTGCTGTGAGGCGACCGCACTAACCACTGTGCCCCCAGATAAAAACATATACTAAAATAAAAGGCTTCAAACCCATAAGGAAATATGACTCGTAAAGGTAGGATAGAGAGATGTGACAGATATCACACGAAAAAATGATGATGAACAGATAGATAGATAGATGGATGGATGGATTGATGGATGGATAGATAGATAGATTTTTCCTGTAAGTTAGTTTGGTTTTTCTAACTTGAGTATCTCGTCTTTTGGACCATGGTAGTCAGTGACATACTCGAGCCATCTTTAATGACCAGATGCCGCCATGCTTGAATGAAAACAACAGCAATTCATTATCATTAATTAGTGGCATTAACATCGACACGAGGCCCAATGTTAAATAAAAATAGGCAAATCTGTCTCCCTGGCTTGTATGCCGATAGAAACATCACAACCAAACATCACTTGCAAGGACCAAAAAGTCTTGCATGTACTATTCCTAACCCCAGTGGCTCATGTTTGACGGCAACCCTACTTGTTTGGTTAGCGTGCAGATTTATTACCAGGAAACCTGGTGGTCAAAGGCTTGCTGCTGTGAGTATTATGTGTATTCGTCCCTGCAGGACAAATGAAATGAGACTGAACAATAAACAACTGATTAACGGGTGCTGGCCATAGAAACTGTAGATCTGTAAAAAGCAGATCTGGTGGTGGTACCTCCTGTGTGCTTTAATTCCCCTCACAGGGCCCGTGTCCTCAGTGTGGGGCACAAAGGAAAGGGTCTTTTAATGGGGACGCACTCAGAGCTGATTGCAGGTCATTACACCACCACTGGGACAGAGGAGAGAAAGGAGCTTAATGTCGGAGAGCGGGACACACTCATTAGCAACTGCGCACACACACACACACACACACACACACACAAGCCTAAACACATACATAGTGACACCTCACACTAACACACACACACACACTCGTATGTAGGCCTGTCGAACCTCAGAGGGTTTTATGGTTACTGTCTCAACACTCACTCGAGCCGAACGGGCGACGGTCTTCTTAATCAAACTGAAGTCGTTGCCATGATCAGGATCAACAGAATTAGGCCAGAAGACAGAACGAGTGAGATCACAACTGGAAAGAGGGGAAAAGCTAGAAAGAAATGAATAAAAATAACAAAGACAGAAGGAAAGAGAGAAATAATCAAACAAACCATCAACAAACAAATAGCCAAAGAAAATGAAGGGAGGGGTAACAAAGGAGTGAACTGTGAGTGATTTTCCTGAACTTCATTTCTGCGGAGTGGCAGACCGCTCAATGGTGAGTGCAATCAGAGGTGCTGGACTCGAGTCACATGACTTGGACTTGAGACTAGGGCTACAAATTTGATGACTTTAGACTCGACAAAACTGAAAAAGTGCTGAGTCGCCGGTTTAACTTTAACACCAGCGACTCGAGACTTGACTTGGACTCGAGCCTTTTGATTTGAAACCTTCTCCGAGCCCAAAGATAAAACGCTTTTAAAAAGTGTGCCGCCAACCAGCTTTTCATTTGCATAATGACGGATCCACTTCGAATCAATCCGTAATGAATACAAATTCAGAAGAATTAAATTATTTTATAATAGTACTGGTTTTCATGGAGAGCAAATGATGACTTGTTTAGGACTTAAAACTCAAGTTTAATACATGGGACTTGAGACTTGACTTCGGACTTGAGTGCCAAGACTGGTGACTTAGAAAACAGTGGCTTGGTCCCACATCTAAGGCTCAGTCAGTAACGTGATCCAAACCTTTTTCTGGTGCAGTCGCTGCTGTAGAAGACACAAAACCACACATCTTCTCTGGCTTCTCTCAGCAGAAAGAAACGAAACCTGCAGAGCCGCCCTCCAAATGTGTTGACGCTGGAGAGTACCTTTAGCTTGATATTTGAACTGCCAGATTCACCTTCAGAGCAAATATCCCACTATCACAAACTTACTGGTAGTGCTGTTAATACAGGAATCAGTCCCGTCACTCGTTCATACATGTTCGAATCGCAGTCTTCTAATATATGTGTACAGACACGGTATAAGAGCGAGTTTAAAACATTTGCTGCACTTTAATGTGACAAAAAAATGTTACTGACACTATCCATCCATCCATCCATCCATCCATCCATCATCTGAACTGCTTATCCTGCTCTCAGGATCACGGGGATGCTGGAGCCTATCCCAGCAGTCATTGGGCAGCAGGTGGGGAGACACCCTGGACAGGTCGCCAGGCCATCACACAGGGCCCACACACACACACACCCATTCATACCTAGGGACAATTTAGTATGGCCAATTCACCTGACCAACATGTCTTTGGACTGTGGGAGGAAACCGGAGCCCCCGGAAGAAACCCACGCAGACATGGGGAGAACCACTCAACACAGAGGACGACCCAGCATGACCGCCAAGGTTGGACTACCCCGGGGCACGAACCCAGGACCTTCTTGCTGGGAGGCGACTGCGCTAACCACTGTGCCACCTGTTACTGACACAGTCTTATATAATTTTGTTCAAAAACTTAATTTCCATACAACCGTGGTGAAAAGCTGTTCTCTGGCCATCCACACCTCATAGACCACACAAGCACATGCGTATCTTAAGAACGCATAGCTCACAACAAGGACACGTCTAGCTAGACGCTAGCTACAGCGCCACCCGTTTAGAAATATGACATACAACAAACGCTACTCAAATTATTCAATCAAAATAACTCCTCTGAACAAAAATAACATGAATAAATCAAATCACACATATCTCCATAACCACAACCAAACACATTTGGCTCCAACACTTGCTTTGCAGACTCGCCCAATCAGTGCTTATGCTCCGCCCACTAAACCTCCACGCTGCTTATGTGTAGTGACGTGCAATGTTGACAAGTCAATTCAATTTACCTTGGGCGAGTGGTTAGTGTGTTGCTTAAGTTAATCAGCCGAACCCCTGGGCAGTTGTGGTGGGACGAGCGGGATAACACATGAATTCACCGCTCCTGTAATGGGCAACAGAGTCAAAGACCAACGGAGAAATATTAGCCGCAGTAATTGGTAATCAGCCGCACACGTACAGTTGCATATGTGTGTGTGTGTGTGTGTGTGTGTGTGTGTGTATTCATACAAACACATTCATTTGTGCAAACACAAAACACACTCACAACGAACATGGTGTATTACAGCTTTTCGCACAGCTGTTCGAGAAATATCTTACGGTATTTTTTTCCCCCCTCTTTTTCTCCCCATTTGTACTTAGCCAATTACCCCACTCTTCCCGGTCGCTGCTCCACCCCCTCTGCCGATCCGGGGAGGGCTGCAGACTACCACATGCCTCCTCCGATACATGTGGAGTCGCCAGCCGATACATGTGGAGTCACAGTGAGGAGTTTCACCAGGGGGACGTAGTGTGTGGGAGGATCACGCTATTCCCCCCAGTCCCCCCCCGAACAGGTACCCCAACCGACCAGAGGAGGCGCTAGTGCAGTGACCAGGAAACATACCCACATCCAGCTTCCCACTCACAGAGACGGCCAATTGTGTCTATAGGGACGCCCGACCAAGCCGGAGGTAACACGGATTCAAACCGGAGATCCCCGTGTTACGTAGGCAACGGAATAGACCACTACGCTATCCAGATGCCCCCATTATAGTATTGTTTAGTTAGCAACTTGTAGTAGTGCTGAATTCAAAGTTGTTTTTTTATTTGACTAAATTTTAAATGACCAGCCTACAATAGCTTACGAGACACCACCAGTCACAACATCCATCCATCCATTATCTAAACCACTTATCCTGCTCTCAGGGTCACGGGATGCTGGAGCCTATTCCAGCAGTCATTGGGTGGCAGGCGGGGAGACACCCTGGACAGGCCGCCAGACCCCACATTCACACCTAGGGACAATTTAGTTTGGCCAATTCACCTGACCTACATGTCTTTGGACTGTGGGAGGAAACCGGAGCCCCCGGAGGAAACCCACGCAAACATGGGGAGAACATGCAAACTCCACACAGAGGACGACCCGGGATGACCCACCAAGGTTGGACTCCCCCGGGGGCTCAAACCCAGGACCTTCTTGCTGTGAGGCGACCGCGCTAACCACCGTGCCACCGTGCTGCCCCCAGTCAAAACAAAACAAATAAAAGAGTGAAATGGTATCATGCACAAATACAACAAATAATCAGAATACACAAAAACAAAATACACCCTGGTGGTATATACCTATTGCTTGTTAAAATATATTTAAGATATTGTTTTATCGTACAATTTTATAAAGTTACAAATGCACAGTAGATGGAACTCATAAGATGGACAGAGAGTAAAAGTGAGACAGACAGAGACATATAAGCCACAGTGATACAAGTGCATTTCATTCTTGTTTGGATGCTTGTTTAATCACTTTGACTGATCAATGGCCCCAACTGAACAAAAGCACAAGAAGTCACTATAATCTACAAGTACTTGGATGTGAAGAGACATGGTCCTTATCTATGTTCAAACAGCACGTCCACCACTCATACCAGCACCATGCTGCACCATCACAATGGTGCATGTGACATGCATGGAGCGATGCCTTCTTCTCCTGTCATAACTGGGCAATTTTATGTTGATTAAACGTCTTAATGGCATCTAAATAGGGCAGCACAGTGGCGCAGTGGTTAGCGCTGTCGCCTCACAGCGAAAAGGTCCTGGGTTTGAACCCCGGGGTCATCCAACTTTGGGGGTCATCCCAGATCGTCCTCTGTGTGGAGTTTGCATGTTCTCCCCGTGTCTGCGGTGGGTTTTCTCCAGGTGCGCCGGTTTCCCCCACCATCAAAAAAGACATGCATGTTAGGGTTAATACTCCTGCCTGTGCCCTTGACCGAGGCATGGCAAGATGAACTGGAGTTGGTCCCGGGTGCTGCACGGCGTCTGCCCACTGCTCCTAGCTACACAACTAGGATGGGTTAAATGCAGTGTAATTTTCCTACGGGGATCATTAAAGTATCTCAAAAAAATAAATAAATAAATAAATCACAAAAATAAATGGTATGCTCCGTCAATACTAAAACCAGGCTAAATTTGGTTGGAAAGTAAAGGTCTAGTGGATGTCTAGATCTTAGCCTAATTTAAAAGCATTGTAGCATAATACATGGACTTGAGTTGTGTGTCATAGACGGTCAAAGTTGTGTGGGTGAGACATCATTATGTAAAGATCAATAAACATGTCTAGTCAAAAAGTGGGTTACTGTATATTTACCTGGATATACAGTAACCTAGTCTGAGCTAGCTGAGACAACACGTAGCGCCCCCCCCCCATTGAAATCATGTCCAGTGCTCAGTTGGACAAAGCTTCGTGAGAAAATATCCCATGTTGCAATATTACAAGCACATACGTACTATGTCCCCCAGTTCAGTCTAGTCAGTCATTTTCCTTGTTACAATGTCTGAGTTTAGTTCAGTCAGTCATGTTCCTTCTTATGACGTCTGCCTGTTCATTTGAGTCAGCCATTTTGCTATGCCTCCTAGGTTAGTTCAGTCCATTATTTTCGACAGTCATTGTCTCCCATAGCCTCAACTCGTAACTTCGTCATTGTCTCCCATAGCCTCAGTCTTTCTTCCAGTTCAGTCAACTTATCATAAATTCAATCATTGCCTGTTGCTTTTTCCTGTTTTATTTTGAAGTACTCACCTGTCTAGTCATGTCAGTTCCTGCCCCTAGTTTTGGCATCAATCAACTCTTTGGGTTTGGGTTTGGGTTCTCATCTGCTAGTTTCCCCAGGAAAAATAACAGTATAATCGTTCAAACATGAACCCAGCCAACTTGGATTCCTATCTGAACAGGCTGCTGGTGCATACGAGAGCCCTTTCACACCATTACCAGCCATTTGCCTCCATAGTGGAGGCACTGCAGTCTGTCTGTCCCAAGCCGGTTCCAGCCCCAAACCCATTCTGGGGAACCTGCCTGGCCCTTGAAGGTCCCTGTAATGTCAACCAGACTGCAAGATGTCATGGCAGGAAACCCAGTGGTTCAACGGGCAGTGCTGAAACCAGACCAGTCCGTTCCAGAGCCCATCCTTTCTGCACCTGCCAGCCTCCAGAACCACCGCAGCCCTGCCCCTCAGTGTCCTAGCAGCTCTGCACCACAGAGTCCCTGCTGCCCTGCACTTCAGAGTCTCTGCTACCCAGCCCTACAGAGTCTTTGCTGCCCAGGACCACTACTCAGGCACAGCCTGTTTCCAGGAGAAATTGTGGTTGCCAAGGCCTCCAGCAGTCTCCACTACCCAGTGCCACTACGGAGGGCTAGCCTGTTCCTACACCTGAGTCATCAGTCATCTCTGTCAATGCCCAGCCAGTTCCTGTTCCCAAGTGGTCGGCCATCCTGGCTGATGCCCCGCTTGTTCCTATTCCCGAGCAGTTGGCCGTCCTTGCCAATGACCAGCCTGTTCACGTTCTCAAGCCATCAGCTGACCTTGCCGACACTTGGCCTTTTCTTGAGCCACTGGCTGCCTTTGCCAATGCCCAGCCTGGTCGCAAGCCATCAGCCATCCTTGCCAACACCCAGCCTGGTTCCGAACCATCAGCCATCCCTGCCAATGCCCAACCTGATTTCGAACCGTTGGCCGCACTTGCTGACACCCAGCCTGGTCCTGAGCCGTCAGCCATCCCTGCCGATGCCCAGCCTGGTCCCAAGCCATCGGCCGCACTTGCTGACGTCCTGCCTAACCCCCAGCAGTCGGCTGTCTTTGCCGACGCTGTGCTAGATCTCCAGCAGCCGGTTGTCTTTGCCTACAACCAGCCAGACATCCAGCCATTGGCCGCACCTGCCGTTGCCCTGCCTGATCTCCAGCAGTCAGCCATCTTTGCCAACCCACAGCCAAACCTCCTGGATTATCACAGTTATCTTCACTAGTCCTTTGCCAGATTGTCTTGTGTATTAAGCCAAGCTATCCAGCATTTCATTTACTCTCGTTCTACCAGACTACCCGTGTTTGAAGTCTTCTGCCTGTTTCCTGGACCTGGTTTCTCCAACCTCCCCCTCATCGGATGTGTTCACCCGTTTGGACTGAAAGCCCCGGTAACTAGAACTTGAGTTTTGAACCTGTTTTGCCTGTCTGCTTGCCCCTTGTCTATCTGGTCGCCTGTCGGAATGATTTCCTGTGTAAAGACCCCTTCCTGCCCTTGACCATTAAACGGCGTGTTACTGTAACCTCCCTGTCTGTGAATCGTGCGTTTGGGTTCTCATCTGCCAGTTTCCCTGGGAAATGTTACACACATACACACGTGCACAGAGCTGTGTGCGGAGTTTGTGGTGGGGACTCTAGACAGACGAGGAGGGCTCCCAAGTCGAAAGCTGTATTGATTGGGATAAAGGTCTTTTGATGAGGCAGATTGCTCATCAGGCCAGAACGACATGTTTCTCAGATGTGATGCCTTCCCAGCCCAGCCCAGGGGCCCATCGACCAGGACACTGTGCATGTGTGTGTGTTTGTTTGTCTGTCTGTCCTTGTAATCACATAAGACGAGCCACTATTGATTGGCAGTCGGCCCAGCTGGGCCCGCGGGTCAGCATGGCCCCGCCCAGATGTATCCTCTGATGGGGATAACACACCGCTGGTAGTGGGTGGTGAACTTTCTGCTTCAGCTGCGATGCACACACACACACACACACACACACACAATACATGTCATGTGATTAACACAGCTTTTCAAAAAGATCTGTGAGCAACAGACACATAATGCATTTCAGGTCCCACTTCGTAGAGATGTTTGGAGAGGATGCTCGTAGCGCTGTCCTAGAATGCGCTGTTTCCTTAGGAGGGAAACTATCGCAATTTAAACATTATCTCTCCAAACAGATATGTCACAAGGATAACACTCCATTAGCAGCCATAAAACTGAAGTCTTCCAGTGACTTCACCTGCCAGTGAAGTCACTGACGGACAATCTGTGAAGGTCAAAACTTACTTCCTGGTTTGCCAATAGGCTGCCCTGTATAAGAAAATGAATGACAATGTTACATACAGCTGTAGCAAATGCCACCAAGTGTCGTATGAAGACAGTTAACAGATTTTCTGCACCTTTTCAGCGTGCTCAATATTTAGAAGACTCACAGAGGACTGCCCAGTATTATGGCTGCTAATGGAGTGTTAGGTATCAAAATGTTGCCCGATAAATTCAAATTCAAATTTTATTTGTCATATACACAATCACACACAGTACAACGTGCAGTGAAATGCCTTAGGTACCTGTTCTGGCTCCGATTAGTGAATAAAATACAAACAAACAAAAAATTAAAAGAGTGATTAAACTTTCAGAGGTATACACTAAATCTATAGCCTGGGAACCAGGCGAACTAGCGACTTAGTCTGGCTCTTCTCAGTTCATTTTCAATTTACAAGGGGCACTGTCCAGAGTGTCTCTCCGCCTGCCACCCAATGACTGCTGGGATAGGCTCCAGCATCCCCGCGACCCTGAGAGCAGGATAAACAGTTCGGATAATGGATGGATGGATTATCAACGGGCACAGACCAAAATGCCTCTGGCTACACCTACAACCAATCAGAGCAACGAAACATGTGATGTAGCGCTTGAACTTGTATCAAATCCTGTCGGAAGTACAGTGAACATAGCTTTGTTATCAACAAAAGCTTTAAATGCAGTTGTTTGTTTTTCTTTTAGAGAAAATATGCTGTCCAGTTAGTTTCATACTGTTGCAATAGCGGATTCAACAGACCACCCCACATCAGCTGCAGCCAATGGCCCTCCTCTGGACATAGTCAGTGTTATTTCTATATTTCAGCATTCCAGGAAAACCTGCCCCTACTCTGCCTCTGATTGGCTAACCCTATCTCTAACCCCACCCTAACCTTAACCAACCTAACCAATGGAGGCAACAAGCACTAGCCAATCAGAGGCAGAGTTCCCGGAATGTGGGTGGGGAAAAAATAAGGACGTACTTCATCATATCAACCCCGCCCCATATTAGATAAACAATTGTGATTGGCCCAACCCGGGCCAGATTCGTCTGGTTCCCAGGCTGCTAAATCTAAGTTGTAAGTTACAATTAGATAAATGAAATGGTAAAAATATAGACTATATACACATTTACTATACACAGAATTGTGCAAATAGTGTAACCTAAGTTGAAGGTGGGGGGCTAGGCGCAGCCCCCCTACGATACTTTACACCACTATAATGTTGTATTGGTATTGTGCCGATGGTGATGATGGGTGTTGATGGAAAGACAGGTGGCGCTCCAGCCTGCAAAGAAGTGATGCAGAATGGTCTATTTCTGTTCCAATTTCTTTCTTTCTATTTATATGACGATTACTATCATAGACTAAATTGACTATGTTTTATATGTGGACTACATTTTATATAATTACTAGCCTGTTTTGAGTAGAAAATGTTCACATCCAACTTCAAGTGCATTTCTAAAAAAATTTTGTGATGACTGAAGGGAGCAGATCTACAAGAAATAGTTTTCACTGGAAAAATCCCTCCTCCTATGCTCTCTCTAAGATTTTCAACATTTTTTTCCTGAAAAGGTTTTTTTTTCTGTGTGACTGAGACTGTAGCTGTGATTTAGGGCTACACAACTAAACTAGACTCCCCTGTTTTCAGTTTGCAAATTTACACGTAAATCTATATATACCATTAGCTTTCCCAATCCCTCCACTTCCTGTCTTTCTCCCTCTCTCACCTTTCCTCGCTTCACTTTACGGTCATGTTTTTACTTTAATACAGAGTCTAGTTTTTCCAAAAGTCCATCATCCAAAAGAAAAAAAATAACAACAACAACTGAGCGGGAGGCAATCAGCTCACTCGCACACGCACAAATCCGCTATATCGATGTTCTGTCCACTTTCAGCCTCGCCACCAGTCTCATCAACCAGATTTTTTGTTGTGTGTGTGTGTGTGTGTGTGTGTGTAGGAGTTGTCCGACACAAAGGAGGGATGGAAGGAGTGGACTCTCCATCCATCAGCTCAGCCCACTGGCTCTCTCCATAACATCGCTGAGATGCCCAAGCGATTAATAATTGATCAAGATTGATTTTTAACCTGACCCTGACCCATGATGCCAGGACGCAGACAGGCAGTGTTGCCCAAACGATACGTCCGCCGATGTCTATGGTCTCTGTGTTTTATGTGTGTCTGCATGGGATTGCACACAAAAGATAGCGCACACCTGTGATCTTGCACGTATGTAAACATTTGTGCGTGTGCGAGTCTTTGCATGCGTGCAATTGTCTGTGTGCACATGTGCCCGGGCACGCCTAAGGCAGTCGAAAAGAGGGCAGAGCTCATCTTTAAAAGCTCCAGACGTGTTCCCAAGATAAAATATTTAGACAGACGAAGCCTTGACCTCCCCACGCACACACAGCCTCCCACTTCCAATTGATTTCTGACAAGGCATCTGGGATGCCTTTACAACAAAATGCACTAAAGCCGGCCGCACAGATCCTCTGACACTCTCGCCAGCTTAACCCTCCACTACGCGGCCTCTGTTGGTGTGTGTGTGTGTGTTTGTGTGTGTGTGTGTATGTGAACGAATTCAGTGAGATGGACATAACCCAAGGTCTTCCTCCTTCTCTTCCATATGCTTTCTGAGATGATTTCTCTTTAGACTTCTGTGTTCTTGGCTAATGAAACTCATAACTGTCTGCATGGCGTGGATATAACCTAGCATATCACTACCATCCACCTTCAGCATCCCTCAGCTCCAATCACATACCTGACATAAGGCGAGGTTCAGGAACTGGCTGCAGGTCCGTGGGGTTACATGCTGAAGTTTCCTCTACCTGCAAAGAAAACACTAGTTAAAGGAAGTGTTAAATATGAAATAAATACATGCTGAGTTGGTAGCTGGTCACATTAAGAGCCCGTAAAATAAGTTTCAGGCATGTTGGACCATTGATGAGATAAATGCGAGAGATTTTGTTCCACCATTCTACTGCTGCGAGGGGGGCGCCATGTTCTTTGCTGCATGCTGTCACTTCCAACACACTCTCATCCAACACTGTGGTATATTGACCCTACTGATGAACGCATCAACATATGATGCGCAAAGGAACTCCGCCGGTGTTTATGTTGAGTACAGAAGAGATGAAACACATAAACTCAAATTAATATGTGCAGACAAGATGCAGGAGAGTGGCGCAGAAAGCAACCAGTATGAATTAGATTAACAGTTGATGTAATGACCCATCATCCCATTCCTCTAACTCTTACTCTCCGTGTACTAAGAAGACAGAAGAAGAGAGAAAGCCACTTTATTTTAACATTGTACAGTTGTTCGCTGCATTTAACCCATCCTATTGTATAGGAGCAGTGGGCAGCTGCAGCGCCCGGGGAGCAACTCCAGTTCTTCTTTCCATTGCCTTGCTCAGGGGCACAGACAGGAGTATTAACCCTAAAATGCATGTCTTTTTGATGGTGGGAGGAAACCGGAGCACCCGCAGGAATCCCACGCAGACATGGGGAGAACACGCAAACTCCACACAGAAAGGACATGGGAAGGCCTCGGGGTTCGAACCCAGGACCTTCTTGCTGTGAGGCAATGGTGCTAACCACTGGGCCGCCATGCCGCCTCATATAAGTAATGCGATGTCACAGCATTTAAGGGAGCGTCCACGAAATCGTCAATTCTGTTTGAAAACAGACGTTTGATGATGGATATCTGGGAAAACCAACAGTATGGTTGATACCTGAGGACCTGATTGAGAACCAAAGAGCTAAATGCCTGACGTGAGAGATGTTGAATGTGGTGCCATCGCTGGTAATGGACGTTGTGGTACTAGTATCTCAGAAATAGATGGCCTCCTGGAACTTTTATGCACACTACAAAGTCTGGACTTTATCAACATCGGGGTGATAAACCAGAAAATCCTCCAGTCTGCAGCGGTTCCGTCTTTTATGTGGTTTGTTAATTAAAGAAGAAAGAGAAGCGTTTCCGGGAGAAATGCACCATGCACTTTTAAACTAAAAATAACCCACTCTACTTTTAATTTTGATGTACTCGCAAAAGGTGAACTTTATCTATAAACTAAAAAGTGGGTCAATTTAGTCCCAAAGAATAAAAAGGGATAGAATAGTATACTTACAAGTACGTATTTAGCTACAGAAAGTTTATACTTTCTCATACTTAAAGAAATACACTTTAAGTATACCAATTTTTGTAAGGTCTGTTAGCATGGTTAGCATTGCTTATGCTAACAATTATACCCGCAACCCTGAGAGCAGGATAAGCGGTTTGGATAAGGGATGGCTGGATGGATGAATAAATATAATTGTTAGCATAAGTACGATAACCATGCTAACAGACCTTACAAAAAAATGGTATACTTATAGTGTATTTTTTAAGTGTGAGAAAGTATAAACTGTATAAAAAATAAAGTATATAAAAGTATATTATTCAATTTAATTTATTTCATCCCAAATGTATTGTCATTAGTCAAAATACAAGTACAAAAACAATGAAATCTGGAATTTTAAACTTTCAAGACAGTGATAGAAATGTTGGTGTTGTTAGTGAAAAACAGGTGGAAGGAAGAATTATGTGCTACTAATGCTACTAATACCAGTGATATGGTCAATGCATATTGCACATTTCATACACAACGGCAATTCAAAGTGCTTTAAAAGACATTAAATAAGAGAACAAGTTCAAAAAAGAAATGAACAAAAACAAGAAGAGATTAAGGGAACAAGACAGAGTTAAGATCGCTGGTGAGATTTATTGACGATGCTTTTAAGCACTTTCAGGGCAGCTGACATTCTTTTCTTTAACCGTAGCTAAATAGTACTGTATTAGGCTTTCTTGACGTTGTATTCATTACACATATGTGGGTGTGAGGCTTGTGAACTGTGTATTGTAAAGCATCGTTTAAAATCAATAAAACACCAAAAAAAAAGTAGAGAAGGGAAAGAAAAGATATGACCCTGGCTCTACTTGCACATAATGGCACAGAGAGACAGATTGCTTTTAGTTTAGCTGCATTGGCCATGCATTGGGGCAGCATTTATTCCATAACCTGTATCCCATACAAAAACAACATGGATTGGAGAACCATTTGATGCGCAAGAGGAGGATGTGCTTTGTCTTTCTCCTCTGTCAGAGACAGAAATAACAATGAGAGCATTTTAATCCCACTTTCTCTGTGCAATCCCCAGCATGCCCTGCTGCGCTCCTCTTTTAACATAGTGTCCCATGGCTTAACCTGGTTTGGCTGTTACCTAAAGCCACCTGGCCTCACTTTTGGGTCAACAAAAATGTGATGTGAGCGATAAGTGGCATGCATGCTTGCACGCTCATTTTGTAGTGTTGACCCATTCTGTGATGGAGGACCTAGTAAAGGCCAAATATCTGTGACCAGTTGTTAATGTAATTACTTTGGGATGTAATCATAAATTAACATTTTTTTCTGTCAGATGGATGAGGGAAAAATCATACATCTTCAATTATTTCTGTGGTTTCATGCAGAATTCACCTCTCTGATTGAAATCCTGCATGCAATGCTGAATAAACAGTTTGAATTAAAAATATAACCAAGATCAGCATGTTGCATTTGCTGCACTAGGCATCCGCATTTTCGTTATTATGGTGAATTAATCTGTGTTTCCAGCAGAAAACATGCCTTGATCCTGTTCATTAGCAAAAGTAAATTCAAAATGTGCTTTCCTGCATGATGACAATCCAGAACTACAGGCCTGATGGCCTTTTGTGGCCCAAACACCAAAAATAAGTGAGTAAGCGTTGTTCCGCAACATGTCTGTGAATGTTGTCATTCATCCAGGTCATGGTTATCCAAAGGAATTGAATCGAGTGCAACTGGACTTGGTATATATCCATGAAGACGTTTCACCTCTCATCCAAGAGGCTTCATCAGTTCGTGCCTTTCTGACTAGACCAAGCTAGTCTGACTGGCTGGTGATGAAACTCAGATATTTATCCTCTTTGGAGTCGTTATAGGATAAATATCTGAGTCTCATCACCAGCCAGTCAGACTAGCTTGGTCTAGTCAGAAAGGCACGAACTGATGAAGCCTCTTGGATGAGAGGCGAAACGTCTTCATGGATATATACCAAGTCCAGTTGCACTCGATTCAGTTCCTTTGGATGAGTAAAAGTTGGCAGCAAAAAAGATTGAGACCCTCCCCTGATCATCAGAGGGGGGTGGAGCAGTGACCGGGATGGCTCGGAAGAGTGGGGTAATTGGTCAAATACATTTAGAGAGAAAAAAGGGGGGGGATAAAACAAAAAAGCAAAAAAGAAAGAAACCTTTCATCACTCATCTAAGTGAACTCTTCAGTCTCAAACTGACTGCAGGTATTCCTACCCTTATAAACAATACAGTGGCATAACGACTGAAAACAACGATCGGTTTCATATGCAAATTGTCATGAGCATTAACTAGAGTTTCAATGGCAGTGTGTACTTTTCACAGAGGTCTGGGGAATGGTTCCACTCACAGCATTGTAAGATGGCGACAGATGTACTCTTATCTCCCCGCTTCAGGGATGCAACTCTCAGGATGTGTCACATTTCACCGACCACATTAACTCAGTAGACAGCCACAAGTTCACCAGGGAGGATGTGAAAAATTACAGATTAGCCTTCTTAGACTGTGAAATTGCAATTGGTGATGGTGGACATTTGATTGTTGATGTTTACTGTAAACCAACACATACTGATCAGTACTTAAGGTTTGACTCTCATCATCCACTGGAGCACAAACTAGGAGTCATCAGGATGCTGAGCTGACAACGTCCCCACCGACACGGCGGCTGGGGAAGTGGAGAAATCCCACATTAAACAGGCCCTGGTTAAGTGTGGTTATCCTAACTGGGCTTTTGTCAAAGCCAGGAAGACATCCAAACAGTGCACCAGCCGATCGAAGACAGGAGGACAACAGCTGCCTCAGCATAAACCAGTGGTGATTCTGTATGTGGCGGGAGCGTCGGAACAGTTGAGAAGTGTTTTTTCCAAACACCGTGTCTCAGTTGCTTTCAAACCCCAAAACATGCTGCACCAGAAATTGGTCCACCCCAAGGATCGGGTCCCCCGGCACAAACACAGCAATATAATGTACACTGTTAAGTGCCGGAAGGATTGTTGTGACTTGTACATCAGGGAAACCAAACAGACGCTGGCCAAGAGGATGGCACAACACAGGAGAGCTAACACGTCAGGCCAGGACTCCACAGTCTACACCAGTGTTTCTCAAACCAGTCCTCAAGGACCCCCCCTAGCCTGCAGATTTTCATTGTAACCCTGCATAGGTAGCCCTGCTTGTACTTACTCAACCAATCATCTCATAGCACTTAATTATGCAAGGTGTGCAAACTCTGACATTCACTGCTGATTGGTTGAATAACTACAAACAGGTACCTATTCAGGGTTGCAAAGAAAATCTGTAGGATAGGGGATCCTTGAGGACTGAGTTGAGAAACACTGGTCTACACCATCTACAGGCCAGTGGCCACTCCTTCAAGGATGAGGATGTGCACATCCTTGGTAGAGAGGAACGCTGGTTCGAACGGGGAGTCAAACAGTGCATCTATGTGAAGAGGGAACGACCATCCCTGAACTGGGGCGGGGGGGGCGCAAAAAGTACATCTGTCACCATCTTACAATGCTGTGCTTGCAACATTCCCAAATCCTCTGTGAATAGTACACATGGCCATTGTAACTCTAGTTAACGGTCACACCCATATTTGCATATGAAACTGATTGTTGGTTTCGGTCATTATGCCACTGTATTGTTTATAAGGGTGGGGGTACCTGCAGTAAGCTGAGACTGAAAAAGTCGCTGAGATGAGTGATGAAACGTTTCTCTCTCAATAAAGGCTGTATCCTGATGAACTGATTCAACTTTCTGTGATAAGAATGATAGTTGAAGGGGAGAATCTTAAAATTAACAGAGGTTAGACTGGAGCCACTCGAAAACACGACTACTCCATAACTCACTAGCTACGCCCCCCCATTTAGTAGCTTTTTAAAGGTTCAAGCCATTTTCTCTCCTAAAGCTTTTTCCTTTCAGTCCTTAGTAATAATTTTCATTCTTTAGCCAATACTCAGATGTAGACAGCATTCGTAAGTGCCCCAAAAATATATTCATACTTTTTACCTGTTGCAGATTACTGACACGCTCTGTGTTTCTGAGTGACAGAATAATGAATTATAATAGAATACAGATTAAACTGTACCATGTTTGGTGTGTTTGCTAATGGCCCCGTGTCTGTCTAGATTGTTATCTAATGGAGGGCTTAAGGTCCAGCTCTAGAGAACCAGTAACGTCAGCAGCGGCGTATCCTCATGCCATTAATCATGGGAACAGGGAGAGGGTCTCCAGCGTGCGCTTGGGGCTGGGTCAAACTGCCCATTTACCAGGTCGGGAGTCCAGCTGAGGAGTGAAAACCCTGTTGTTTTGCCCCTCTCTGGCTCATCTGGGGTTAAAAAGGCCAGGCAGATAGAGAGAAACCACATCTGCAGAGATGGAAGAAAATGACATTGAGGGCAAACTGGCAAACAGAAAACACACTGAAATGGTGTCTTGATGCTCAAGAGTCCAGGCAAGAAAATCAAAGAGACCTGAATCAGTTCATCTGGATACAATGTTTACTGAGAGAGAAACATTTCATCACTCATCTAAGTGACCTCTCTCTATCAAACACACACACACACACAGTATGTGTGTGCGTGTGTATATGTTTGTGTGTGTGAGATAGAGAATATACAGTCTGTGTGTATGTGTGCTACAGAGTACAGTATGTGTGTGTGTGTGTGTGTGTGTGCGTGTGTGTGTGTGTTTATGTGATAGAGAATCTAGTGTGTGTGTGTGTGATAGAGAATCTAGTGTGTGTGTGTGTGTGATAGAGAATCTACAGTGTATGTGTGTGTGTGTGTGTGTGTGTGTGTGTGTGTGTGTGTGTGTGATAGAGAATATACAGTGTGTGTGTGCTACAGAATACAGTGTGTGAGTGTGTGTATGTTTGTGTGTGTGTGTGTGATAAAGAATATAGTGTGTGTGTGTGTGTGTGTGTGTGTGTGTGTGTGTGTGAGATAGAGAATCTACAGTGTGTGTGTATGTTTGTGTGTGTGTGTGATAGAGAATATGGTGTGTGTGTGTGTGATAGAGAATCTACAGTGTGTGTGTGTGGGATAGAGAATATACAGTGTGTGTGTGATAGAGAATATACTGTGTGTGTGTGTGTGTGTGTGTGTGTGTGTGTGTGTGTGTGTGTGTGATAGAGAATATACTGTGTGTGTGTGTGTGTGTGTGTGTGTGTGTGTGTGCTACAGAATACAGTGTGTGTGTGCTACAAAATATACTGTGTGTGTGTGTGCGTGTGTGTGCGTGTGTGTGAATAAGGCCCTCTTGTAGGTGTGGTGCTGGTGTGAAGTGATCAGTGTATTCATGACGTATACCAGTAATGGGATTCTGTTGGAGTGACCTAAGAAGGTTTCACATTTCAACACGGCATTTGACAAAGATGCTTTAACAGGAGTAGTTCTGCTGTTGGACCAAGCTACGCCTCTGCTGCAGCAGGCGTGCTACACAATGCTTGCCCCACGAAAACAGCAAAGCTTATCGAGCTATTTTATCTTGTATTAAGAAATGTTAACTCACTGGCAGGTGATATTGCTTGTTTCATGATTACAAGACTTCTTATAAGGATTTTTAGCGTAAATGCTTTGGAAAAAAAAGTCATATTATCATGAAAAATGTACACTTTGTTGGAACAGGCAATATTATCTGCTGGTGGGGTAGGAATATTTACTAGCAATATGCTGGGGAAAGCATTATGAGACTTACAGCAGGATAAAATAACCTGATAAGCTCGTCTTTGCAGAGGTGCTGCATCTTAAAGTATTGTACGCGGGCGTCCGGGTAGCGTAGCGGTCTATTCCGTTGCCTACCAACACAGGGATCGCTGGTTCAAATCCCCGTGTTACTTCCGGCTTGGTCAGGCATCCCTGCAGACTCAACTGGCTGTATCTGCGGGTGGGAAGCCGGATGTGGGTATGTGTCCTGGTCGCTGCACTAGCGCCTCCTCTGGTCAGTCAGGGCGCCTGTTCGGGGGGGACGGGGGGGGATAGCGTGATCCTCCCATATGCTACATCCTCCTGGCGAAACTTCCCACCGTCAGGTGAAAAGAAACAGCTGGCGACTCCACATGTATCGGAGGAGGCATTCAGTAGTCTGCAGCCCTCCCCGGATCAGCGGAGGGGGTGGAGCAGCGAGCGGGACGGCTCGGAAGAGTGGGGTAATTGGCCGGATACAGTTTGGGAGAAAAAAAGAGGGGGGGGGGGCCCAACAAGTATTGTACGCACCGAAATAACACAAAATCAGGATTTATACTACGTAGCATGAAAACTGACCTCTACGATCAAGTCAACGAAGTGAGATACAGACACCATCCTGTAGTTTTAGTGTGTTGACAACTGAGTTTATCTGGCCGGACAAAAAAAATGACCACTACAACTTTCCAACACTTAACAACACTGGTTTTCTCTCTCTCTCTCTCTCTCTCTCTCTCTCTCTCTCTCTCTCTCTCTCTCTCTCTCTCTCTCTCTCTCGCTCTCCCCCGCCTACCCCCCCCCCCCGTGCACAGCTAGACTCCGCTGGACTAATCTCCTCGCGCTCACTGTTGTTCAATTAGATTCCAGTTGACATGCATTGGAAGCAGGCACTCCACTCCGTAATTCAGCCCTCTTTATAGCCAATCTATTTTTTAATAAAGGTTCAGAGGAAAACATTAAAGTATTGATCTTTATTTATCGACCCCGGCCCAGAGCATAGTTAAGGCTGACACAAATCAATCAAAATAAATTTAAAATGATGATAGCACATAGGAGGAGGAGACCAGGCGCCTGTTTCAGAGAGTAATTAGGGGGCTGGGCAGAGGGAACCCAAGGCAATAAGAGACAGTATCGCTCTCTCTTGTGCACGTGCACGCGCACACACACACACACACACAGAAAATGGGTTGCAACTCTGTTTAGCAGGCTCCAGATTAGGAACTTGTTATGTATTAAATGAAGCGACTGAGAAGGAAGGATAATGAAAGGGCATAGCACTTTAGGGCAGCCCTAATCCTCCGAAAACCTCTCTAACAGACCACACACACACACACACACACACACACACACACACACACGCACACACACATACATACATGCATACCCGACTGCATGACTCAACCTCCTGGGACATTCTCTGCTCTGCTTATCCAAAACAATGGGTATTAATTTTAAAAAGTGAGGGAGAAATTGTCGGTCAAGCGCTGTGTGTGCGCGTGTGCGTGTGTGTGTGCATGTGTGTGTGGTCATAGGCATATGACTCGATCACAAACTGGCCCCAAGTGCATCAAGTGGATTTAATCGGACTGATGATGTCCAGTGTGTTTAGGCAGGGGGCAGGGTGTTCGGGGGGGGGGGGGGGCAGGAGCTTAACTCCTGCTACAAAACTGTTCAAAAAAACAAGGCAATCTGGGACAATCCAGAAAACAACAACAACCACCGCAGAGCAAACCAGGAACCGGCATCTCCACTCTCTCCTTCCCACACATGGTGAGTCTACCAGTCTGTATATATACATAAGCCCTCAATAGAATGTGCGAGAAATTCTTTCAAAAGATGCCCCAGACAGCATACATGATGCCAGCTGTGTGAGGGCAGAAGTGGGACAAGGTTAGGTCAAATAGGTGTGTGTGTGTGTCTGTGTGTGTGTGTGTGTGTGTGTGTGTGTGTGTGTGTGTGTGTGTTATCTTGCGTGTGTGTATTTTTTTGCCCAGCGTTGTTCTTTCTAAAATCCAGACATGTTGACGTAGTTTTGCAAACCCATAGCACATTTATAAGTTATATTTCGGTCTCACACAAAACGTTTGTATTTAAAGTACCTGCAGTCTCCGAAATGCATTGATTAACGATGGATCAGTGAATGAGGGCGTGATTGAGGACATCTTCCCCCGCTCTACTTTGAACACTGATTTACACTCAGCGCGGACCAGCCTCCCAGATCCATAACCACACCAAACCATACGTACACTTAACCATCTCTTATCTAATACCTAAATATATAACCATATATATATATAAATATAACCATTTCTAAATTCATATCTAAACTTAATATGTAATCTAATGCGAGATGTGTAGCGAATTCAGGGGGCAGACGGGAAGCGAACCCGGGGCGGCCGTGCTAACCAGTCAACTAAAGGGTTCGACCCGTTAGCCAAGCGGCTAGCGAGTCTGTTCGTTCATGATCGTTACACTACTCCCCTCCTTCGGGAAGCGTGTCCCTGCGCTTCAGCACACCAGCGCCCTCATGCCTCTAGGTACATGCTTCCGATGGCCTCACGGATCACCATCCCACTTCTGACACCAATGTAGCGAATTCAGGGGGCCGCAGGGAACCGCCACAGCCGGGACGCGAACCTGGGTCAGACCCTGGGTTATCGTAGTCGCCCGTGGTGGGGGAGACCCGGGTTCGCATCTCAGCTGCGGCGGTTCCCGGCTGCCCCCTGAATTGCTACAGACGGTTACTATACTGAACCTTCTCTTATGTAATAAATCTCTCTACTCTTTCATTCACTAAAACTTAACTTGATAGTACATATTTCAGAACATAAAGCACATTATATGAGAAAATGAAATTTGTTGGGGGAACATTTTTCAGAGATGTCTGTGAATGTTCTCATTCATCCAGGTCATGGTTATCCAAAGGAATTGAATCGAGTTCAACTGGACTTGGTATATATCCGTGAAGACATTTCGCCTCTCATCCAAGAGGCTTCATCAGTTCGTGCCTTTCTGACTAGACCAAGCTAGTCTGACTGGCTGGTGATGAAACTCAGATATTTATCCTCTTTGGAGTCGTTATCAGAGCTCATGATGTCCATGGCTCTTTGTGTTCCGATGTGTAGCAACGCCTGTCGTTATCAGAGCTATTGATATGTGTGGCTCTTTGTGATCCAATGTTAAGCAGCAACGGTCGTTGGGGGTGTTAGTTTCGACTTCGTTAGTGCTCCATTCAGTAGTCATGAGTCGTTGGAGCCGTTAGTGACCGACTGTTGTTCTTGGAGGCTAAGCTTCTTGAGTCTCCTGGGTAGAGATGAAAGGACGGCATTGTAAGTGGGAGATAGGTGGTGTCGCAGACCTCCTCCTCTGTTGAGGGAGGGTTGATGGTCAGAGATAGGGTGAGGAGCTCGGACATCCGGAGGGAGCTCGGAGTAGCACTCCTTCGCGTCGAAAGGAGCCAGTTGAGGTGGTTCGAGCATCTGATTAGGATGCCTTCTGGGCGCCTTCCTTTGGAGGTTTTCCGGGTACGGCCAACTGGGAAGAGACCCCGGGGTAGACCCAGAACTCGCTGGAAGGACTACATGTCCAATCTGGCCTGGGAATGCCTTGGGATCCCCCTGGAGGAGCTGGAGGGTGTTGCTGGGGAGGTGGGCGTCTGGAGTGCCCTACTTAGCTTGCTGCCACCGCGACCTGACCCCGGAGAAGCGGCTGGAGATGAGTGAATGAAAATTGTTCATGAAATCTCTGTTTGTGACCTGACATGCGTACGTAGTTGAAAAGATGGTGGATAGATGTGACCACAAAAAGCGATGGAACGTTATTCTCAGATCAGAGAACATGTAGAGAACACGACGCTTTCTGTTTGTCAGAAGCACCGGGAGTAAACATGGTTATGTCAACCAAAACTTTAAATCCTGAATGCATAAAAAAACAAAATAAAACTGTGCCACAGTGTTAACGACTATCACTTAATTTTTATTCTATAATTACTTTTACAACTACACGGATTACAAATAACAGGATTTGACATATCCGTTTGTGAAAGCAACAGGTCTGTCACCTGACCTGAGCTGAATATTTAAAGGTAGAACGAGTACGATTTGTTGGTTCTGGTTTGTAAACGTAATGTTCGAAGTTGGCCCCGCCCCCGACTAACGTCACCAGAAGGACACGCCCCCTGACTGCAGTGTACAGAACACATCCCAGTGTACAGGCCAACTCTGCGGGTCAAATGGGGATGAAGAGAGTCTGACTGGTTAGCCAAGACTTCGGTGCTCGCCAGCGGGTGAAAGCCAACCCCAGATTCACTCGTTTTGGAACGAGCTTTGTCCGCTTGGCATTTCGCCTCTCTATATTTGCGTCCTTTCAGCGCTGTGCCTGCCATTGTCGTAGCTGCTGCTGCTGCTTCTTCTTCTTCTTCTACTCCTCCTCTCGGTTTACTGGCGGATCGCAAACAACTTTAAGGTGCATACCGCCACTTCGTAGCTTCCTCTTGGATGTGCTACATTTTTACAGAGTCCCGCTGCCCAAAGGTTAACGCCCAGAAACATCCCTTACACCGCCAAGTAAGACCGATAATACAATACAGACAGGATGTCTGCAGATACAGACACCGCCACACATGTCTAGTGGCTCATACGTCATGATTGAGGGATTATTTTTGTATAAGTGTAAACACTGATTTTTAGGAAAATCTTACTTGTTCTACTTTTAAACGATGCGATTCAATGTCGCCTTGCAGATTAAAGAGATTTGCAGATTAAAATTAAAGTCCCACCTTCCTGTTTGTTTGCATCACAACTCAAAATGACCCCATACTGTTCTTTTCTGTTGCACCGTAATTACTGAAATTAGATTGCTCCAATTTAAAAGGCTATTTCCCAACAATGCCAGGTTTAAAACGCTCTCACCGGCCAAAATGAATATCAGCATATTGCTGGTAACTACTTAGCAAAGCTGGCACGTGTGTGGGAAAATTGGAATTGCTCTGAAACGAAAATGTGACACAATGAGAAGGAATGACAGGAAACAGTCTGCGCCTAAAATCCAGTAAATCTATCTAATATGTACATTTTATCTATATGTGGAAATAACAGCTGCGAAATACGTCCACATATAACAGATGAAATAGAAATGCATTAATCTTCGTCCCGATGTCAACACTCAGATTCAGCTCAATGACATCACATGTTTTTGGCTTTTATACATTTTTGCATTCCTCGTCCGCTGTCTTGTTTTGTCATTATGCCCCCCCCCTTTTTTTTTTCCCTCTCCAAATGCACTTGGCCAATTACCCCATTCCTCCGAGCCGTCCCGGTTGCTGCTCCACCCCCTCTGCCAATCCGGGGAGGGCACAGACTACCACATGCCTCCTCCGATACATGTGGAGTCACCAGCTGCTTCTTTTCACCTGACGGTGAGGAGTTTCACCAGGGGGACGTAGCGTGTGGGAGGATCACACTATTCTCCCCAGTTCCCCCTCCCCCCTGAACAAGCGCCCCGACCGACGAGAGGAGGCACTAGTGCAGCGACCAGGACAACGCCGTGTATAGAGAGTCCGGCCAACTGACTACACGGGCGCCATATTGCCTACCAACCGGTAGGCAGCCCCATGCGTGCACTATTCGAAATCACGCTCAGTTCATGATCTCTCAAGCTGAATTTTCCAACATTCAGTCAAGTATGCAGAGGATCAAAAATTATGTATTTTGCATCACTCATTATCAGTAGTCAGAGTACCAGAAATTATGTCTTTTCCATCATTCAATACCAGCACACAGCAGAAATTACAGTGCCTCTCCAAAGTATTTATGCAGTGGCATGCAAGTCTTAAAAATGCTAATGACAGCCTCAGAAAAGCTCAAAACCCTTCCTGAATAGTGTCAAAATGTTGTCTAAATTCTTTAATCTAATAAATTCATGTTCCTGTACGTTGGGATCACAGATCAAGTGCGGTAATAGAAATCAAGAGGACAACTGAAGCACTCCATATAACAGGGTAAGCTATGAGCCTTGTTATGTCATGTGACCAACTTAATGAGATAACTGACCGAAAGTCGCCTCACTTTTGACTACTGTTAAATAAGAATTTAGCACGACTATTGTGTCTGTCACCTTATTAATTGGTCACATGGCAAAATGAGGCTCACAGCTTACCCAGTTTTGTGGCTGTAATGTACCATGAATGGATCATTCTGGTCATTTCTATTACTAGACTTTGACCCCAGTTTAGAGGAAACAATTTATTAGATTAAAAATTTAGACAACATATTGAAGCTATTGAGAAAGGGGTTTGGCGTGTTAAGGCCACACCACTGCGTAAATAATTTTGAGAGGCACATTAAGTATTTTACATCATTCAGTACCATTTCTTAGGGTTCCAGAAATTATGGATTTTCCATCATTTCAATCCCAGTTTGAGAAAACCAGAATTTTTTTTTTATCATTGCATACCAGTAGAGTAGGTGGTTTAACACCAGATCAGGAGCAGAGGCTATGGTAATAACGTGTTTCACTTTTTCAGTCCATGATGGAGGTGATGAGACAACCTGGTATCACGCCAAAGCGTGTAATACACCCGCCAGTCCAACGTGTCAGTGTCACGGTTTGCCTCCCCTCAGGCGTGAAAAGTACATGCGTGTATGAAGGTGCAGTGCCAGCAGGGGGCGATGATTAAGAGGTGAAGGCAGGTTAGGGTTAGGGTTAGGGGAGGGATTTTGGAAAATGCTGTATGCTTATTTTCCTCTGTGGGGAGTTGCTGGCATTGAGTTAATCATTGCCCCCTGCTGGCACTGCACCTTCATATACGCATATACTTTTCATTCCTGAGTGGAGGCAAATCGTGACACTGACACGTTGGACCGGTGGGTGTATTCCACGCTTTGGCGTGATACTGGGCTCGATGAGATCAGGAAGAAACCCACCAGTGGTCATAACACAGTCGCAGGCACTGAGCAGGGGCCTCTGCTGCATACATGTAGATTTCAGCTCAAAGAATTTACTCCAGAGACTTTAGTTTTTATCCACTACACTACTGGTGTGGTGGGTAAATTGGTGATCAGTACCAGTATTACATATTTTGCAACGTTCAGTAGGCTACTAGTGAATGATAATATTGGGGACACTTGAGAAATATTAGGCCTACCTGTTTGGAGGTTTAGCCAGTGCAGCATCAGTTCTGTATCGGAGCTCTTGTCTGGTTTATCTCAACACTACCCACACACTGCCTGGGCTCAGGCTCAGGCCTGTCACTCAGTCCATCCCATATGACAACCTGACACCGTTCACATTTGCCTGATTTCTGTCAACGGTTACACATGGCTTGGATGTGCTATACAACTGATTTCCACACATCAATAACTGACAGACTCTCGGATTGCTCCAGGGAAGTTAGTTTATCGAAAAATCGTAAACACTGAAATAACTCACCGAGCACAAGAAGGAATAAGCTGAGGGGGACCAGCCCAACATGCGAACCTTCACGGTCCAAACTGCCCCCCTTTGTGCATCCTGTGGAAATCAATGCATACGGCCTTGTCCCAGCTGAACAGAACAGCCCCAAGCAGCACAACACACCATTTCTCCTTCAGCTGCTACAAATCGGCGAGAAATGGGCCGAAAACGCAGGGAAAATCACTGAAACGTCATGACGACAGAGCCAGAGGTTGGTAGGCAACATGGCGCCCATCAAGCACGTGACAAGTTCTCAGCCAATCACAGCACGTGTTGCAAAGATCAAAGGATGGCCAGACTCTCTCGGCCAATTGTGTCTGTAGGGACGCCCGACCAAGCTGGAGGCAACACGGGGATTCGAATCGGGATCCCCGTGTTGGTAGGCATGGGAATAGACCGCTACGCTACCCAGACGCCCTATCATTTGTTCTTTTTAATCTGTGCACTTTGTCTTTATATAAAGTGCATTGCGATGCATTTTAATGTGTGAAATATATAATTACAGTTTGATTGATTGATTGATTGATTGATTAACTACCACTCAAGGCCCTAATCTCGCCTCCCTTCCAAAATATCACCAAGTCACAGTGACCTGTGTGTCTCTCATATCCTCCTCGAGCCACGGAGGTACCCCCAGTTGCAGACATGAGGATCTGCTAAAACCTCACCACACGTCTTCCTCTCTCTGTTCAACATCCTCACCGAGGAAACCGCCGCCGAGCGAGGCTATTTCAGCCTGAGCCAGATATTAATGACTTTACAAGGACCTTCCGAGTCTAATTATGTCGAGCAACCGCCGTCTCTTACTGGGCCACGGCTCCCGGGGGAAAAACACATTTACCAGGCAAGCAAAACTCGCCCGGGTTTTGATAAAACACTCAAGACACAAGATACAAATAACAGTGGGCATCCTTTCTTACCCACAATACCGCCCCGCCACCATCCCGATGCTAACCCAAACATCAGCTGACTTCGGTGTGGAGACGATGGCCAATAGCGAGGAAGGGCAAAACAGCACAAAATGGACGCTCACCGGCCTCTTCGAAAGGTTTTTTTTTTTTTTCCCAGTGATCGTTTTTTACAGGCATTATATATTCTTTTCTGACACTCGGAACAGTTTGTCCGTGTGTGTGTGTCCGCTTGCTGACACCAACTTCATTGAAATGCAGTTCTGAGGACCAAATGACATCAGATGACATCAGCCTCATACCTGATGCAAATACTGAGTAGGATCCATTACACACACACACACACACACACACACACACACACACACACACACACACACACACACACACACACACACACACACACACGTAGATGAGAGCGTCCACAGCAGAGCAAGGCCCACTCACACTCATACATAACTCTTCCATATCCTCCCTCATTCTAACACACACACACACACACTCACACACTCTCTCTCTCTCTCTCTCTCTCTCTCTCTCTCTCTCTCTCTCTCTCTCTCTCTCTCTCTCTCTCTCTCTCTCTCTCTCTCTCTCTCCCTCTATTATCTCTCCCCCACTAATACAGAAATAAGACACTTAACACCGCCGTGCTGGCAGTGACACTCTGTATGGCATAGGTGATGCAGTATAATGGCCTTTTACATTTTTATTCAGAGAGAGACAGATGCTGAGAGAGAGAGAGAGAGAGAGAGAGAGAGAGAGGAGAGAGAGAGAGAGAGGTTAGCATAACCTATCAAACTCTGACATCATCCACACACCACATCTAACTCATTACCACACAAAACCACCCCAAAAAAAAGACCGATGCCCGGGGGGGGGGGGGCAAGCACATTTTATTTTCTTTTTCTTTTTAACTTTACATAATACGGAGGCCCCGCTGCCCACCCACCGGAGGGGGAGACGTAGAAAGAGTAGGATAAGAGAGGAGAGCTCCAGAGGGGTCAGCGCTGGCCGCTCGGCTGTTTTTCCAAGGCCTCAATAATAGATGTTTTAAAGTTTAAGTGCTGCCAGAGGGCTGCAAGCCCCGCTGTTCATTAGCAGCCACTGCTACCCACCAACATTTACATCTGCTCTGGATGCTGGCCGGCTCACTAGCAGCTATCTGAGCAATTACATCCACTCTGAAGTACTGGATTACGGACGCAGGACTGAGAGGAGAGATTTAAGACGCAGGGAAAGATAAAAGAAGGAGAGCGAGAGAGGGAGAGAGAGAGCAAGGAAAGGCGAGAGTGTTAAAGTAGCTCTATAGCACACTTCTCTCTCTGTCTCCACTCTCTCTCTCCCTCTCTCTCTCTCTCTCTCTGTCAAATTCAGCAGTGTATTATTGGCATGACTGTCGTCAATGCACAATTTTCTCAAAGCAGTATAAAGTATAACATAAAATCTTGGTAAAATAAAAGAATGAATGGATGCCACGTTATTTGACATTGTATTCTTACAATGAATGTGTTCTCTGCATTTAACCCATCCTATTGTATAGCAGCAGTGGGCAGCTGCAGCGCCCGGGGACCAACTCCAGTTCTTTCCATTGCCTTGCTCCGGGGCACAGACAGGAGTATTAACCCTAACATGCATGTCTTTGTGATGGTGGGAGGAAACCGGAGCACCCGGAGGAAACCCACACAGACACGAGGAGAACATACACACTCCACACAGAAAGGACCTGGGACGGCCTGGGGCTCGAACCCAGGACCTTCTTGCTGTGAGGCAACAGTGCTAACCACTGGGCCACCGTGCCACCCTAAAATAACAGAAAATATTAGACATAAATTATATTCACAGGGCAGCATGGTGGCGCAGTGGTTAGTGCAGTCGCCTCACAGCAAGAAGGTACTGGGTTTGAGCCCAAGGGTAGTCCAACCTTGGGGGTCGTCCCGGTTCGTCCTCTGTGTGGCGTTTGCATGTTCTCCCCGTGTCTGCATGGGTTTCCTCCGCGTGCTCCGGTTTCCTCCCACAGTCCAAAGACATGTAGGTCAGGTGAATCTGCCATACTAAATTGTCCCTAGGTGTGAATGAGTCGGCCCTGTGATGGTCTGGCGGCCTGTCCAGGGTGTCTCCCTGACTGCCGCCCAATATATGGGATGGGCTACAGCATCCCCATGACCCTGAGAGCAGGATAAGCGGTTTGGATAATGGATGGATAGTTGGATGGATGGATATTCACATGAGATTTTGAAAGATATACAGAGAACTATAAGAAGGTAGGAAACATGGAAGATGAGACAAAATATATAAGTCAATATTAGTTTAACATTAGTTTAACATGAAAATAAACCTGTTTTGGGTTCGTCTTTAGTTTTCAGATGATGTAACATGAATATGTATTTTCCAGCAAAATGTGCTGAATTAGAGTCTTCTCCAAGAATTGTTACGAGCTTTTCTGGTTTGAAAGGAGGTGAAATGTAGGTTGGATATTTTCAAATTTCCTTAGATAAATGTCAGTTTGTCTCATTTCTGGGCCATTGAAAGAGAAAATGCATTTCATCTTCAATTTAACTCATTTCTTGTGGTCTCCGTGTCTCAGTGACCTCTTGGTTTCCCTCCATCTTGCCTGTTTTTCATCACGTTTTAAATTTTAACAGTGTGTCGACTCAGTGGATTGATTTCGGGCCTGACAACATTTTGATTTAGTGTGGTGGTGTAATTCATTTCTCCAGAGGGAGTTGATTTCACATTTTAGATTTTCATTCATTTCTTTGGTTGTTTTATTTTTGGCAAGTCGGTCTTGAGCAACGAGGCGTCTAGGGTCAGACTCTTTGAAGAGAATTTCCCATTACAGAGGTGGGAGCAAGTCGTTGGTCATGACCCATTACTTTCCCTGAAACCCGTGAAACCATGGTTCTAATTACTGGGGAGGGAGGGGGGTCCCCCCCCCAACTGAATCTTGGACTCCCCCAAAAGAGGTAAAAACAACAGACTGGGAGGGTTGAAAATTTATATATCCCTCTTGCCTGTAATCGTAAATATTAAAATATATTTCCCATATTTATGCCTGGAAGATTCTTGTAATATGATTTCAGACACCCCTAAAGCGGACCATACCACCCCCCCCCCTTTCTCCCTAATTTTACTTGGCCAATTACGCTATTTTCCGAGCTGTCCCGGTCGCTGCTCCACCCCCTCTGCCGATACGGGGAGGGCTGCAGACTACCACATGCTTCCTCCAATACATGTGGCGTCGCCAGCCGCTTCTTTTCACCTGACTGTGAGGAGGTTTCACCAGGGGGAAGTTTTGCGTCGGAGGATCACGCTATTCCTCCCAGTTCCCCCTACCCCCTGAACAGGCGCCCCGGCCAACCAGAGGAGGCGCTAGTACAGCAACCAGGACACATACTCACATGCAGCTTCCCACCCACAAACACGGCCAATTGTGTCTGAGGGGACGGCCGACAAGGCCGGAGGTAACACTGGGATTTGAACAGGCAGTCCCTATGTTGGTAGGCAATAAAATAAACCGATACACTACCAGGACACCCTGACCATACCATTTCTTAACCTTGATATTAGTGGAATGTCTTGTCTGACAGCTTCATCACTCCCATCATTGCAGTGGCTCGCATTCTCATTTAAGGCTATGGTCACGTGCATTACACAAGCCAATGGAGATACTGTAGGTTAATGTAAGTAGCTAGCTACCTAGCTAGTTTAATACACTTTACTTTCTTACCTTCAGAGTTTCTGAATTAGACTGTCTATGGATGAACGCTAACCTTAGCTAGTTTGTATCTTTTGGTCACTAATTGTATTAGTTCAAATATATGAACTCAGATTAGATTTCATTCACAGAGTCAACATGAGCAAGAGGAGATGAGATACACCGATTAGCCAAAACACTAAAACCACCTGCCTAATATTGTGTAGGTCCCCCTTGTGCCACAAAAAGAGCTTTGACCTGTTGAAGCATGGACTCAACAACACCTCTGAAGGTATCTGGCACCAAGATGTTAGCAGCAGATCCTTTAAGTCCTGTAAGTTGCGAGGTGCGGCCTCCACCAATCAGGCTCGTTTTTTCAGCACATCTCACAGATGGATGGAGATCTGGGGAATTTGGAGGCCAAGGCCACACCTTCAACTCTTTGTCTTGTTCCTCAAACCATTCCTGAACAATTTTTGCAGCGTGGCAGGACATTATCCTGCTGAAAGAAGCCACTGCCATCAGGAAATAACCTTTCCATGAAGGGTTGTACTTGGTTTCAGAAAATGTTTAGGTAGGTGGTACATGTCAAAGTAACATCCACATGAATGCCAGACCCAAGGTTTCCTAGCAGAAACATTTCCCAGAGCATCACACTGACTCACTGGCTTGCCTTCTTCCTATAGTGCATCTTGGTGCCATCTCTTCCCCAGTTAAACGGCGCACAAGCACCCAGCCGTCCACATGATGTATAACAAAATGTGATTCATCAGACGAGGCCACCTACTTCCATTGCTCCATGGTCCAGTTCTGATGCTCACATGCCATTGTAGGCGCTTCGGCGATGGACAGGGGTCAGAATGGCACTCTGACCAGTCTGTGACTATGCAGCCCGTACGCAGCAAGCTGTGATGCACTGTGTTCGGTCACCCATCTATCTTAGCCAGCATGAACCTTTTTCAGCAATTTGAGGCAACAGCAGCTCTTCTGTGGGATCAGACCAGATGGACGACTCTTCACTCCCCACACAGATCAATGAGCCTTGGGCGCCCATGACCCTGTCGATGGTTCACCAGTTATCCTTTCTTGGACCACTTTTGGATGGTACTGACCACTGCATACTGGGAACACCCCACAAGACCTGCTGTTTTGGAGATGCTCTGACCCAGTCGACTATCCATCACAATTTGGCCCTTGTCAAAATCGCTCAGATCCTTACGCTTGCCCCATTTTTCTTGCTTCCAACACATCAACTTCAGGAACTGACTGTTCACGTGCTGCCTAATACATTCCACCCCTTGACAGGTACCACTGTAACGAGATAATCAATTTTATTCACCTACCTGTCAGTAATTTAAATGTTTTGGCTGATCGGTGTATATGAATGCATGTCTCAATGCCTTTCAATTGACTAATCTTCATGCTCATTTGATCTGATCTGTAGGGACATGGGTGACACCCTACAGTATGCATGAGCATACAAAAGATAGGGCTAAGGTTAGGGTTCAGGATTAACAGAGTACTGGGACAGAGCCGTTGTCTTCAAGGTCCCACGTCCTAAACTTTGAATTCAATCCTAAACAACGCAATATGCTCGGCAATAAATGTAATCCAATTTCCTTTTTTTTTTTTTACAAATAATAGTTGATTGTACTAAATTTTATTTTTCTCTCTATTCTCTCCCCCCAACCCTCTCTCTCTCTCTCTCTCTCTCTTCCTCGCTTTTGCAGCAGTGGTGTTATAATGCAGTAATATATGCTTGGTAATGGGTGATGAGCTAATTTTTGATAGTTTTATACGTGACATTGGGCCATGCTCATTTTCTTTGTTGGTTTATATTGTTGGCTTTTTTCTGCATTTTGTTTTGTTGACATGCAAATAGATTTATAATCCATGAGCTCCATGCAAATAGAATTGGTCTTAAGAATTCCAAATTCCACTCCTCTCTGTCTCTCTCAGTCTCTCTTTCACTCTCTGTCTCTCACTCTTATCTCTTTCAGTCTGTCCCATTCTCTGTTACTCTCTGACTGTTTCTCTCTCACTCTGTCTTTCTCACTGTCTTTTTCTCTTGCTCTCTTGGGCTCTGATTATACCTGATATTAACATGTGTCTTGGGTGATCCGATCACAAGTAGACAGCTCTAAGTACAGGTGTGAATGCACTCAAGACGCATTGAGGACGCATCGAGAGCCAATCGCTCAGATCATATTCAGTGGTCTGGTTCACATATGGCCATATTCTTTTAATAGTGTGTACGTGAATGTGTCCTGGGCCACACTGAAGGACCACCTATTCAACTGACGTCCTCTGCATAAGCAAGAGTACGTACTCATCCGCACGCCAACAGCATCATCCATCCATCCAATATCCAAGCCGCTTATCCCAAGTAGGATCACGTGATGCTGGGGCAAATTAGTTTGGCCAATTCCGCTGACCGACATGTCTTTGGACTGTGGGAGGAAATCAGAGGAAACCCACGTAGACACGGGGAAAACATGCAAACTCCACACAGAGGACGACCCGGGACGACACCCGAGGTTGGACCGCCCCAGGGTTCGAACCCAGGACCTTCTTACTGTGAGGCGACCGTGCTAACCACTGCGCCACCATGCCGCCCCAACAGCATCATATTACGGTCTCTTTAGACAATAAGCGACATTCTGCCTTCATACCCGCTTGGATCCGCAGGGTCTCAATCGACTCCTCATGTGAATAGACAGGCAGACAAGTACTCTACAAGTAAACACCAGGCACTTTGCACATGTTAACCATGGAAATGGCTTCTGCGCACCACCGAATCCCTGCTGGTACAACTGTATTTTCTTTATAAGCTATAGCAACATATTGAAATATATCTTTTAGAAATAGTGAAAGAGTCTATAACTAAATAACAAAACTACTAACTTTCAAATTAGTGCAGTTAGTTTAGTAGTGAGTTGAGTTGAGTTGAGCTGTATCTCAGGGAACTGCCATGGCAAGGATCAGTCTTTTTTTCCATTTTGTGGGGTGCGACATTGCGTCAATTAGAAAAAAAACTCAAGACAACTCAACTCTACATGAGACGAGCACGACCATGACAATTTCGCGGGAATACACCCACTTATTGCTCCACCTGACAGATTGCCCGTGCCTACCAACATGCCCACTCGCCTCCCATTGAAAATGAATTACTTCGGCACGTCAATCGCACCCCGTCTGAAAAAGCCTTTTAAGTATGAAACAATAAGAAGCCGCAACAATAAGCTGCACAGGAAGTGCACTGCTGCCTCCTGCCAGTTAAAAACAATGCATTTGGCCTTTGCAAACGGAAGTGATGTACATGTTTATTTGCAAATATAGTGCAAGGATGCATGAGGCAGATATGTAGATGAATATGGAGTCAGCATAGGTGGTTATAAGATAAGCAATCTTAGACTTGCAGATGACATGCTGCTAGCAGCTGACGGACAGCAAGATCCAAACGAAATGTTGAGTCGAGTAAATGAGGCAGGAAAAAAAAGGTTGCTCAGTTTGAATATGAAAAAGACAAAGTGCATGAAAGTGGGTGAATCAGATATTGCAATCTCAGACGGACTAGATGTAGAAGACCTAGAGAGCTTCATATACTTGGGTTCAGTTAAGAAAAATGACGGCGATTGTACAGAGTACATAAAAATCAGAATTACACTAACAAAGAAAAGAATGATGGAGATGGTACCAATATGGAAAGATAGGGGAATAAGAAAAGAAGTGAAAGTCAGTCTACATAAGGCACTGGTCAGTGCTGTCATATGGAGCTGAAAGTTGGACACCGAAGAAAGCGATGGTAAACAGGACTGAGGCTGCAGAGATGTGGCTTTATTGTAGGATGCGTCGAATAAGTTGGGCAGAGAAACGAACGAATGCCAGCATGCTTAATGAATTAGGAACAAAAAGAGGACTAATGGCACATATAATGAAAAGAAATCTGTCATTCTTTGGGCATACCCGTCCTGGAAGTAAATTCTTGTCCTGTCCTGGAAGTAAATTAATGAAGACAGCAATTTTGGGAACTACACCAGCAAAGCGCAAGAGAGACCAACCAAAAAAGGCAGTATCATGATGACGTCAAAGAATGGCTTAGTTTGAAAATATCGGAGGGCAATAAGATCAGCCCAGGACAGAAAGAACTGGAGGAGACTTGTTTGGCAAGCATGTCATCCTGATGGTGCTGGAAACCCTCGCTAACAAGGAAGCCTTGAAGAAGAAGAAGAAGAAGAAGAAGAAGAGTGCAGGGAATAAGATCCGATCACAAGTGGTCCCTCGAGACGCATGTCGACACGCATTCTAATGCCAGGTGTGAACAGGGCCTCTCTCTCTCTCTCTCTCTCTCTCTCTCTCTCTCTCTCTCTCTCTCTCTCTCTCTCTCTCTCTCTCTCTCTCTCTCTCTCTCTCTCTCTCTCTCTCTCTCTCTCTCTCTCTCTCTCTCTCTCTCTCTCTCTCTCTCTCTCTCTCTCTCTCTCTCTCTCTCTCTCTCTCTCTCTCTCTCTCTCTCTCTCTCTCTCTCTCTCTCTCTCTCTCTCTCTCTCTCTCTCTCTCTCTCTCTCTCTCTCTCTCTCTCTCTCTCTCTCTCTCTCTCTCTCTCTCTCTCACACACACACACAAAAACACACACCAGCTCCAGGCGACATCAGAGCTCTATGAGATAGCGGTTCATATAAAAAAAAAATAAAAAATACAACAGACGCCACGTTTGCTGCCTCACACTCGCTGCGATTCTGAAACACAAATACTTTATTTATGTACCGGCGACAGGGCGGCAGAGAGAGAGAGAGAATAGCCCATAGCGACGTATGGGCTCTATCATGCCTGTCACAACAAGCCGTTTCATCTGCTAAATACGTTTGACCAGACAACAAATCCTCCACAACGCTCAGAGCAACGGGAATTTGTTTACAGACAAACTGACATTTCACAATGAATTCCAAATGTAGACGGCACACAAACGTGCCCACAGATAATGCGGTGCCATTTTTAACACATTTTCCCTCATCCTTGAATACCGTCGGTAGAATGACTGCAGCCGTGAATCTTTTTTATTTATTTATTTATTTATTAAACGTGATGTCTCAGCCGATGGCAGAAGGTGTATGGTACTTTCTTTGAATTGTTACTCAAACTACGACAACTTTAGAAGTTGTGTTAGGCTGTGTTGTAGTTTGCTATGATTCAAGGTTCATCTTTGCTGAGGTAATTGAATCTAAGAAGTCTGAAGTCTGGTAGTACAGATAGATTTAGTGGGGGATAAAGTACTCTGTTCCTTTATTTAAATAGAAGTTACCCACAAGTGGGCGTCCAGGGGGCGTAGCAGTCTATTTCGTTGCCTACCAACACGGGGATCGCCGGTTCGAATCCCCGTGTTACCTCCGGCTTAGTCTGGCTTCCCTACATACACAACTGGCATGTCTGCGGGTGGGAAGTTGGATGTGGGTATGTGTCCTGGTCACTGCACTAGTGCCTCCACTGGTCGGTCAGGGCAACTGTTCAGGAGGGAGGAGGAACTGGGGGGAATAGTGTGATCCTCCCATTCGCTAAGTCACCCTGGTGAAACTCCTCACTGTCAGGTGAAAAGAAGCGGCTGGTGACTCCATATGTATCGGAGGAGGCATGTGGTAGTCTGCAGCCCTCCCCGGACCAGCAGAGGAGGTGGAGCAGCGACCAGGACGGCACGGAAGAGTGGAGTAATTGGCTGGGTACAATTGGAGAGAAAAGGGGGGAATAATCCAAACCACAAAAAAAAAGTTACTATTAAGTAGTAATACTCTGATAAAAGTCCACAATTTAAAAATCAATTTGAGTAAAAGTTGAATATAGTAGTAAAGGTAAAAGTAATTTTTTTGGGGGGGGGGTTTGTATGAGTTTCTTGTATTTTAATAATGAAGAGCTTTAAATCCTCAATCTGCTGCGCTCTTAAGGTTCTGCTCAAATAGTTGTTGGCTCTACGTATGCAGGCAGAGTTTGTGTGCAAAACCTATTTCTTAAAAGTAATTCATGGGTCCATATGAGTGTAGCGGAGTAAAAAGTACATTATTGTCTCTGAACATGTAGTGGAGCAAAAATACGATGTTCTCTAAAATGAAAATACTCAAGTGAAGTGCAAGTACCTGAAAACTGTGCTTGAGTAAGAAATAAAAGTAAAGTACTCAACTAAGAATAATTAATTACTGTCCATCTCTTAATATTGTCATTACTGTAATCATTATATCTGAACCCAGTTTGCCACATATGCATATTTGGAGTACAGAAGGTCAGTGTGTGGATAATATGTGGATCTGGTGATCTGAGACTAGATTTGTTGTGGCATAGGGTTCTGGTAATATGGTGATGTGGATCTGTTGATCTGAGACTAGATTTGTTGTGGGATAGGGGTTCTGGTAATATGGTGATATAACTTAAATTATGTTATTCCCTGGTCTTAAAACTAATTCAAACCATCCATTATCAGAACCGCTTATCCTGCTCTCAGGGATGCTGCAGCCTATTCCAGCAGTCATTGGACGGCAGGCGGGGAGACACCCTGGACAGGCCGCCAGGCCATCACACAGGGCCAACACACAAACACACACTAGGGACAATTTAATACGGCCGATTCACCTGACCTACATGTCTTTGGACTGTGGGAGGAAACCGGAGCCCCCGGAGGAAACCCACACAGACACGGGGAGAACATGCAAACGCCACACAGAGGACAAACCGGGACGACCCCCAAGGTTGGACTACCCCGGGGCTTGAACCCAGGACCTTCTTGCTGTGAGGCGACTGTGCTAACCACTGCGCCACTGTGCTGCCCTTATTCAAACCAAACGTATCTTTAATGCCATTATCCGCACCGCCATCAAGATATTTTCATGCAAATTTTGTCGTTTGCTTTTGTCAACATCACCCATCGCTACTTCGGAGGACTTGTGATGACACTGTAAAAACACCAAAGACAGTGACCCTGAACATCAACTTCTCTGTTTGTGGTTCAATCATCACAACTTCTGCATTGTTAGAATGACTTCAGAGATGTGATATGTAAATGCTCATGCATATAAACGGACTTCTTCTCAAAGTCGCACTTCAAAACTCCATCCACTGTACAGCGACAATTCCAGAATGATCTGCTGTACAAAACATTGATATTGATCCAGGAGAAGATGTTGAGCCATAGAGACATTTCACTTATTTACTGACTCTGATGAAAATGAATGGACAGAGGAACATGAAAACTCAACACGTTCGGGTTGAACAGCCCCCAACCTGTTCTGATGACCATGTTGGAACAAATACCAGTTTAAAAAGCAGAACAAAGGCCTTCTGAAAAATCTGGGAGCCTTTTGTGGACTTTCCCCAATCATTCTGTACTGTACAGTGTAATAGATCTACATCATGCATAGATATGCAGTTAGTGCCACGTATTTGTATTTATACTGACCGCCTATTTGCTCACTTGTTTCTTACCTTGATTTCGATCTATTCACTTAATTTATTTCAAGACTTTACATTGTGTTTATTATTCAGACATTACTCGATTGTCTGAAACTTTTCTGAGTTTTGGTACGCCTCTGTCTGGAAAAGCAAAACCTACAAATTAATAATTGGAGAAAAGAAACCTAATTTTGGTTTATCGTTGCATTTTTGATGACTTCCATACAACAGATTTGACTATGCATGAACTGTCAAAACACTAAAATGCTTTCGCTAATTCAGGACTCTAATTGATCCTCGTATCACCAGAAAATAAAACTTAGAAAAAGGAGAAACTTCAAGGTATCTTTCCATTCTTGAAATGCCTCAAACTGTTTCAAAACCACATTTGAACGTGACTCCCAATTTCACATAGTGTCGTACTAAAAGAGAGGGGGGAAAAATCCTATTTAGTGATGGTTTGTCTTTGCTAGCGTGTAGCGTCATGCTAAAAACCCCATTTTCGTCTGGAACGGCGTCCCTATCAGAAACTCTGCGGGGAGCCCCATTAGAGGTAATGTCATCCACAGTTTAGCTCTCCACTTCTCCTTCTTCCATCTCTCCCTAATGAACTCCCACCGAATTACCACTTCTCCACCGCCCATGCCTTTTTATGATTCTATTTGTTTATCTATCTCTGATTTCCTCCTCCTCTTTCTGCTCGTGCCCGGCCAGGCATCAGCTCTTTAATTTTATTGGCCACTGTTAGCGGCGGTTGACGCATTTGGCGGGGAACAGTGCCCCCCCCCCCATTTGTGAGATTAGCAGATTAGGTTGTTCATCAGTCTGGAGGACCCCCGTCGAGAGGATGCTATCGGAGGCCGCAGCCAAATCACAACATCTCTGGAAGGCATTCTGCAGTAATTGAATGCACAATAATTTCCCCCATTAATACATACCTCATATTGTAGCTTACGCATGAAATATCCACATTATCTGTTGGGTTGCTGTTGGTCTTTGCTCTTCTGCAGTGAATTTAATGGGTCGGGGGGGGGGCGCTGGATGGCAGTGTGGGATGAAGCGGCAGAAACGCTGATAGCCTTTTCGCTCTTTTCGTATTTGCGATTTGTGCGTTTTAGCCATACCTCTGCTTTCATCAGTGCCGAGCGCGTTTCTCAGGACGATCAAGGAAAAATTGATCGCAAGCGTATTGTTACTAACAATACGGGTCCATGGGTTTTTCTAACGGTTGCCATGCCGACAGTGGTCCATGTAAACGATGGGACAGCTGACTGTTGTCAACACTGTTGTTCCCTTTGTGTTCACCCTGGGATAATAGCTTTGTTTGATCTTATTTTGATGTACATTTAGTTTATTACTATTATTATTATTATAACTAATTATAACTAATTTGCATTAATGGCATGGCAAGAAGTCAAAATAAAATATAAATCAACAAGACAATACAGAACAAAAATATAACACAATATAGCAATATGACCCAAGTGACCTCAGTTACCTTACATTAGAGTTGGATAATTTCACCCTGTACAGAGAATGTGTGAGTATTTCTAAACACACTATGCTCTTCATCGGTGTTGCATGCACCATGATGAGCGGCAGAATTCAACGTTTGCTGGACACACAACACATTAATGAATGTAAAAATGCACCGTCCCCATCTGCATCCGGCACCGTAGCCACTGAAGCTGTGTGTATGTGGTGTGTTTTCTAAACGCAACTCCTCACAACACAGCTCACCTGCATACACACACACACACACACACACACATTCACACACAAACACACCTGCAGTATGCTTGGTACAGGTATACGTACAGAATACAGACGGCTGTCATAGTCACCACTTCTATCCGATCCTGTGAATGTGGCCATGGTGTTGAAGCCCAGAGACGTGCATACGCATGCGACCGTGCACACACTGCACACGCTCGCCACAAATTCATTACCTTCAGAGGCCTGCAAGCACTCAGGGTAAGTACTCGACGTCACGGCTGAACAACAGACACGCAAACTCTCCCACTGAAGTCTACATGTAATTGTATGAGTGTGTGTGTGTGTGTGTGTGTTTGTGTGTGTGTGTGTGTGTTCAGGGCAAAAGAGGACACAGTGACAGAGAATGGGGGGGGGGGCAGATAAAGAGACACTGAAGAATAGACAGAAGAAAAGAAAAGGGTATAGAACGAGAGATGAATACATTCAGGCTGAGATGAAAAGAGAATGAGAGGTGTGCAGAAGGCAGGATCGATCGATAGATAGATAGATAGATAGATAGATAGATAGATAGATAGATAGATAGATAGATAGATAGATAGATAGATAGATAGATAGATAGATAGATAGATAGATAGATAGATAGATAGATAGATAGATAGATAGATAGATAGATAGAGAGGGGGGACAGTTAGTTCATACAAAGTGTGATGGTGAACCAGTGCACGCCGGGCAGGGTCGTGACCTGGCTGGTAGTAGTTAAGTGTATTGGGTGGAGATGGGGTGGTGTGGAGCAAAGCACGGGTCACAGGTGCACCCATGATTTCCAGCTCAACTGGAGGATGTGGTTCTTGGAAAGATGCCTCTGAGGCGCTGGTCACTCAAATTCAATTGCGTTGCAAAAAAAAACCAAAAACAACCAATTCTGTTTCTATTCAAAAGAAGCCTCAGACACATCTGGAAGAGGTAATGGTAACGGACAGAGAGCCTTTGTTTTTATTTGGGTTTATATTTTTCATATATTTCCATCCATCCATCCATTATCCAAACCGCTTATCTGGAGCCTATCCCAGCAGTCCATTGGGCAGCAGGAGGGGAGACACCCTGGACAGGCTGCCAGGCCATCGCAGGGCCCACACACACACACACACAGAGACACACAGAGACACACACACAGAGACACACACACACACACACACACACACACACACACACACACACATTCACACCTAAGGACAATTTAAATACGGCCACCCTGGGGCTCGAACCCAGGACCTTCTTGCTGTGAGGCGACCGCGCTAACCACTGCGCCACTGTGCCGCTATAAGAAAGAGGAAAGCGAGGACCTTTGTGCTAATTTGGGACATGTTGGCTGGTCCTCACTTCTTTAAGGGTCTATTTTAGGGTTAGGACTTGAGTTTAGGGTTAAGGTCAGGGTTAGGGTTAGGACTCGGGTTTAGGGTTAAGCTCAGGGTTAGGGTTAGGGTTGGGCATGTAGTTCTGATGGTTAAGGTTAGGGTTAAGGGCTAGGGAATGAATGCAGTCAATGAGGGTCCTCACAAAGGTAGAAGTACAAGAATGTGTGTGTGTGTGTGTGTGTGTGTACCAAGTTTAACTAAACTAATGGGGACCAAATGTCCCCATTAGGATAGAAAAACCAGAAACCACCTAACTTGTGGGTCCATTTTATGAGGCCCCACAAGTGAAAGGGTCTATTTTAGGGTTAGGACTTGGTTTTAGGGTTAAGGTTAGAATTAGGGTCAGGTTAAGGTTAGGGTAAAGGTTAGGTTAAGGTTAGGGTTAGGCATGTAGTTTGCATGGTTAAGGTTAGAGTTAAGGGCTAGGAAATGAATGTAGTCGATGAGGGGGCCCCACAAGTATAGTTTTACGAATATGTGTGTGTGTGTGTGCATGAGTGAGTCGGGTGGTTGTATGTGTTAATGATCATGTTTTGCCATTTGTTCACGTGGGTTTATGTGTGCATGTGCAGCAAGTGTTTGTGTATTTGCATGCATGTGGCGTTTTACATATGTGGCACACGTGTGTAGTTATGTTCACAGAAGCTCACCACCCTGCAAATGACACTGAGAATACATTATAGCCATTAATGAAAAAGTTAATGGGGCATTTTCTTACATATCAATTTACATTTTACTATTCTGCTGCACAAATGATGTGTGGGTAAGCCCGGCCAATACTGTTGTGCTCACAGAGGTCTGATGTTTTCCTGTGGACATCAAATATGGTGAATAATGATGTGTCCTCGGAATGCAAATCAGCTGACAACTGATAGGACATGATCACCAGTGCCTCCTCAGAAACTTGAATGTACATGTGTGTTGTTTGTGTGTGAGAGAGAGAGAGAGAGAGAGAGAGAGAGAGAGAGAGAGAGAGAGAGAGAGAGAGAGAGAGAGAGAGAGAGAGTTGACTATCTGTTCACTGTCAGGGACAGTAAGCAGAGACACATCCTTACCAAGTACAGGCTCAGCGACCACAGTCTAGCCATTGGAAAGGGCAGACACACAACATCTTGGCTACCAACAGAGCAAAGAATATGTGGTCACTGTACGGCAGGTGAGGTGGACACAGAGATGTACTTTCTGCTAAATTGCGAGAAATTCCAGAACATAGGAGGAAAATACCAGGAGAAATTTGAAAACCAGATTCCAAATGTTCTGCTCCTGGATGAGAAAGAGCAATGGCCACTTATTTTAGGAGAGGGCCAAAGGTCACACCTCGCCTAAGGGTCAGTGAGTGACCAAAACACTGTCAGTTACTGTCATTTGCTTTTCAAGCACTATTCTATCTATATATTTTTTTAATTACAATGTTGCCAAAGCAGGTGACAGTAAAACAGGTCAATAGAGTACCAAAAAAAAAAAACAAAAGGAAAGGAAAAAGGAATAAACAGATCTGGCACAAACATAGAACAGCACTTGAAAAGCAACTGACAGTAACTGAGAGTGTTTTGGTCAGTCACTGACCCTTAGGCAAGGTGTGCACTTTGCCCTCCCCTAAAATAAGTGGCCACTGTTCTTTCCCATCCAGGAGCAGAACATTTGGATTCTGATTTTCCAATTTTCTCCTGGTATTTTTCTCTTATGTTCGGGAATTTTTCGCAATTTAGCAGGACGTGCATCTCTGTCTCCACCTATTCCTCATATTCTTTGCTCTTTGGTAGCTAGTCAGCCAATTTGTGTTCTCTTTTTAGGGCCTGATAACATTCTGATTTGTGTTGTCATGTCCCAATGAGTTTTTGCATGGTGTGATGATTTGGTTTACTCTAATCTGTGATTGGTTAGCAGTGCTGGTCCGAAACTCATCTATGTCAGTGGTTACGGGGCTAGTTAGTTTCAGAACCAGCTGACTGAGGGGACACTTTCTTCGCTCTTGGATTTGGAATGCTTTAAATGGCAATGTGTGGTGGGGACTTGATTTAAGGTGCATCCAGAATTTAAGTGATCTTTTTTGGATATTTATTATCAATGGGAAACGGCCTAATTCTGCCCTGCATGCATTTGTTGGTGTTTTCCTTTGTACAATTTTCGGCAGAATTCTGCATGCAGGGCTTCTATTGGATGTTTGTCCCATCTAGTGTAGTCTTGCTGACTGAGTGGACCCCATACTTCACTTCCATATACTGCAATGGGCAGGATGACACTGTCAAAGATTTTGGACCAGATTTTGATTGGGATGTCTGTTTTATAGAATGTTCTTTCTATTGCATAGAAAGCTCTTCGGGCTTTCTCTTTAAGTGTGTTCACTGCCAGGCCAAAGCTTCCTGAGGCACTGATTTTCAGTCCCAGTTAATCGTAATTTAACGTGTGCTCTAGGGGGGTGTTACCTAGAGTAAATAGGTGTCTACTTTCCTGACACCCAGGGTTCTTCTGGAAGACCCATAATTTTTACTGCCAGGGCCCAGTTCTGACAGTATTTCTCTAGCAGATCCAGATGCTGCTGTAGACCCTGTTCTGTGGGTGACAGCAGCACCAGGTCATCTGCATAGAGCAAAACTTTAACGGCTCTCTCTCTCTCCCACCCCCCCTCTCTTCCTCTCCCTCTCTCTCCCTCTCTCTCTTTCACACACACACACACACACACACACACACACAAACATATCCCATGTTTTATGTTAGGAATATAATATAATCTTCTCTCTTTCTCACAATCACACACACACACACACACACACACACACACACACAATGTTCCCTCATGCATAGAGCAGCGTTCCATCCACATATATTAAAAACGGATGTAATAATTTCTCTCTCTGGGCAAATGGACGAGTGTATCCATGGAGAGCTCTGCCTCTGCCATTCTCTCACCTCCCGGCCCCTCAGGGCAAAGGAGCAAAGAATTGGCCTTGAAGCATTTGAATGTCAATTCTGCAAGCATTTACATTGGGTGCATAAACAGACACGCATGTACACATACCCACATGCATGTAAGCGCGTGTGCATGCACGCACGCACGCACACGCACACACACACACACACACACACACATTAAGGTGAAATCTAATCGGTTGCTGCTCACACTTCATAGACTTGTACTGTGTGTGTGTGTGTGTGTGTGCGTGTGTGCATGCGTGTGTGCGTGCGTGCGTGCGTGTGTGCATGCGTGCGTGCGTGCGTGTGTGCATGCGTGCGTGCGTGCGTGTGCGTGCGTGCACGAGAGCACTTGTGACAGAGAAAGGAGAAACAAAGCGAGAAGAAAACCCAGAAGGCTGAGGGGGAGCAGCGGATGAAAGCAGAATATCTTTGTGCGTATTAGTTTCCATATGTGTACAGGCTGACTTAATTTTCCCAAGGATTTCAGGATTCACAGCCTGATGCCGCCCCTTTCCCGTCTCTCTGGAGAACGCCACGCCGTTCTCATTTTCAGTACCTCATCTCGCTACTTATTCTCCTAAAGTGAGTAGCGGCCACACGCACATCACACCTGATACTTTACATAAACAATAGCAAATGAAAAGCCGCCCCGCAGTTTCTCCATCTTCCCCCGTTCTCTCCTCCCGTTGTTCTCTCCTTCTTTCACACTCACCCTCTCTCTCTCATTATCCCACACGCTCACTTACTTGCCCGCTCCCTCCCCGGTACCAGCGAGCGGGCGAGAATGATGGGCAATAACGCAGCACGCCACTTTTGAGCTAGCGCTACCTGCTATGCTAATATCATTAATCAATAGAGCCCAGATTGTCTTTTGCTGCGATTCAGGGGCTCTAAGGGTCCCAGTGGTGCTCAGGTATCTATTTTTTTCTTCTTCTATTTCTTCGCTAAAAAAAAAAGCTCATTTGCAAAGGCCCCTAAGATGGCGGACTTAATGACGGCCGCAGAAGTTTTTCCAACAAATTTCATGGGGCATGATCCAAAGATAATAGCTTTTCAGCCTCAATGACAATCCAATTACCATGCCAATCAAGGCCCACGGCACGCCGTCTAATTACGATCAAATCTGGCTGTCACCTCAGATACGAAAACAGCAGCTTTAAATCCAACAAATCACAGTTTAGAGACAAGCCCGGCTTGCCCGCTCATACCCAAGGATGCAGATTTTAACTGTCTGGGAAGAGAAGAAGAACACGCCGCTCTGTAAAGCGGCGGTGACTGATCGCATGTTCAGTACACAAAATTCGGCGGCGTGATGAGCCCCGTTTTAATCCGTTCATCACTCACGGTGGCGCTGGTGAGGTTGACTCTACAGATAAACTGGCCTCGCAAATAAAAATGTCGAAATGATCCGTCCGCCGCCGCCACCACCGACATTTAACGACTTTTAAATCTCATATCCAAACACACAATCGCACAAAGTCGACTTTGTTTTCAACCTCTATCGTACGCCCAGGAACACAACTGCACCCGCGCACACACACACACACACACACACACACACACGTGTAACGCCGATGGAAAAAATAGACACATAAGACCCTGACACTCACTCACACTTGCTAACAAACAAAAAGCCAGCATCAATAACACAAATGATTAAACATTCATGGCCTTTCAGCGGAACATCTGTTGTGTTGTGCGCGGCGGCGCTGTAGCCTGGGGGAGCGGGCAAATCAGGAGGCTTTCTCCTCCCGAAGCTCGAGAAAGCAATAAGATGAGAATATACACACACACACACACACACACACACACACACACACACACAAGCATGCATACACACGTGCACAAACTCACACGCAAATTTGTACATGCCTCCACCACACTCGTGCAAACACACACAAGCACACACACACACACACACACACACACACACACAAGCATGAATACACATGTGCACACTCTCACACGTAAATGTATGCTTGTCTTCGCCACACACACACAAAGCATGCATACACACATGTACACACTCATGCAAATTTATAAATGCCTCCACCACACTCGTGCACACAGACACACACATACACACAAACACACACATGTGCATGCATGCGTAAACATGTCCACACTCGCATATAAATTTATACATGCCTCCACCACTCATGTGCATGCACACACACACAAGCATGCATACACATGTGCGCACACACACAAATTTATACATCCCTCCAACACACTCGTGCAAACACACAGAAGCACACACACACAATCACGCATACACACATGCACACACTCACGTAAATGTATACTTGCCTCCACCACACACACGCACACACACACACACACACACACACACACAAGCATGCATACACACGTGCACACTCAAACACAAATTTATACATGCCTCCACCACACTCGTGCAAACACACACACACACACACACACACACACACACACACAAACAAACACACACACAACACGGGGACTAAATTAGAAAATGGGGGCGCTGTAACAGCAGCATAATTGTGAGTGCTGTTTCAACGTCGCACATTTCATCTCCTGCAACATGCAAACCCTGACGGTAACACAACTTTACCCAGTCACGACTCACATGAGCGCAGACCAACACGTCTGATGGAAGACATGTGATGTGGGCCCGGTTCTGTTCATCTCCACGTCACACAACCGTTCATTCTGCAGGGGAAGAGGCCCGAGACTACAGGGCTCAAACCATGACACGCTTAAAACTTTTCTTTCAGGTGAACAACTGTGTATGTCCCATTAAGTGCATGTGTCTGAGTGTATACCCTACACGTTGTGTACTGCTGGTCTTTTCTATTCTTTTCCAGTGAGAAGGGCCGGGACCTGGACACCAAGAGGGAAGGACGGGATGAAGTCAGTCAAAACCCCCGTACTATGTTAAAGGACTGCTCTTGAGAAAAGAAAGTTAAAGAAGAAGAAAGGAGTGAGCAACTCTGATGCTGTGAAACGTGTCCTGCGGTCCGGTTCCCCTGTCCAACAAGCAAACCTCACACGAGAGACTACGCCTGTCCCGATGTCTTCTTTACGGTGAGAGAATAAAACACCCAGAGGTGAGGATGTTCTGCCCTGTTCCCGGGGTAGTTTATTTATTTATCCCCCCCCCCCCCTATTTTTTCTCCCCAGTTGTATCCAGCCAATTACCCCTCTCTTCCGAGCTGTCCCGGTCACTGCTCCACCCCCTCTGCTGATCCGGGGAAGGCTGCAGACTACCACATGCCTCCTCCGATACGTGTGGAGTCACCAGCCGCTTCTTTTCACCTGACAGTGAGGAGTTTCACCAGGGGGACGTAGCGAGTGGGAGGATCACGCTATCCCCCCCCCGCACAGGCGCCCCAACAGACCAGAGGAGGCGCTAGTGCTGCAACTAGGACACGTACCCACATCCGGCTTCCGGGGCCGTGCCTATGGTCCCCGGGTCCTATAGGACCCTTTCGGAAAAAAAAAGGGTCCCATATTCCCCGTTTTCCCCTAAAAAGGTCCTACAATCCCGGTTGCAATAGACACCGGGGAACATAGAACCCTCTTTTGGAAAAAGGGTCCTATATTCCCCGCTGTTTCCAGGGGAACATAGGACCTTTTTCCAAATAAAGGGTCCTATATTCCCCGCTATTGCCAATCGAGGAACAAACCGGGGAACTTAGAACCCTTTTTGCAAATTATTTCCTTAACGGGTCCAAAATAATAAAAACTGGGGTCATGGCTGAGATGTAGGCTACGACAATCTATTCCTCCGCTGATTAAATTAGGCCGTATTACCATTGTTGGCTGTTGTATATCGCAGGCCACCTTGAGTGCGTATCCAAATTCGGCCTAGAGGAGGCTGTAATTTGCTTTATTGTTATTTCTTACCAATATTTACTGCAGTAGGCCTAGTTTGTTGGCTCTCCGGCTCAGCATGGACAGTCGGCAATCAACGCAAGTTTGTCTTGCAGTAGGCCCGCCTACCAGTATAACCAGTAGACATTTCCACCTTCGCTCAAAGTTCAATTTGCACAGCACTGGACACTTCAGCCACTTTCTTGTTACTTTGCAGTTCGTTTTCCATATTAAATCACTTGGCAGACTTTCTTTCAAAAAGACTTTAATGATGAACTTTTTAGGCAGAGAACTTAGACCAGGACTTGGAATTTAGGACCAGCACAAAGTATCCATCAACGGGGGCCGCCTACCTTACACAATAGGCTAATTGCCTAATAATAATAATATGTGCTTCTCAAAAAACTAAAGGCTTGTGGAGGTGCTAAACCAAAAACATGAATCAAAGAGGAACATCAAAGGATGTAAGGTAACACTCACCAAATGGTAAAAAAAATAACACAGGCAGTCCTCTATTTCACCATTTTATTGTTTGGCATCAGTCATTAAGGTTTCTGAAGAAGACCACCCGGCCAAGTTAATGACTGATGCCAAACAATGAAATGGTAAAATAGAGAATTGTGTCTTTTTTTTTTCATTTGATGAGTGCTACCTTACATCCTTTGATGTTCTTCTTTAATAATAATAATAATAATAGTAATAATATCAATAATAATAATAATAATAAATATAATAATAATAATAATAATAATAATAATAATAACAACAGCCTAATAATAATAATAATGATAATAATAATAATAATAGCCTAATTATAAAAGAGGCCTAATAACAAATAACAATTACAGGCATAATACTATCAATAGTAACACTGATAATAGGCTATTAATAACAAAATGCATTTCAATTATCCTAATTTTTAGCATTTCTAATATAAGGCTATATTGTTGTTATTATTATCATCATCATCATCATCATCATCATTATTATTATTATTATTAGGCTATTATTATTATTATTGTAATTATTATTATGTTATTATTATTATTATTATTATCATTACAATTATGATGCTTAAAGGGCCTTACTGAGCAGATGGTTGCTATCTAATATCTGTCAGATGCTTAACGACGGCTTTCTAGGGAACATAGAAGAAGTGGGTCGGAATTGGCCTATTGTCGGTATCAGCCAGCTTACGCAGGAGTCTATCCCTGGTACAATGCACTAGACCTCTGGGAGATGGACTGCTGAGGACGGAACACAACACCTATCCTCAGCTCCCAGCACTTCTCGCACAATGTGCTACTCATACGCTGAGTTGGCGGCACCCGGGATCGAACTCACGACCTTGCGATCCATAGGCGAGAGCTCTACCGACTGAGCTATGCCCGGGTACAATTGCCCAAGGAACATAGGCTTACTATATTACATTCAGACACAGACGAGCCAGCTCACCTACTCGGCGAGGCGCATTTTCCTCGATAAGTGACACATTTCACGCATAAATATCAGAGAACTACGGGGGTGGGTTATGCGCCCAAATATAGGCTATAGCCTAATAAGTTGAAATTGGTTTAGTGTCGAAAGTTTCCACATACTTTAGCCAACCTGGACTTTGTGAATTCGTTTTTGTGATATAAAAATAGAAATCGTATGATTCATTGTCTTCTTAATAATCTGCCCTAAATAATGCATTATTGAAAATGCACTTTTTGCGCCAAACAGTGTCAAACCTGCTGACCGGGGAACATAGGACCTTTCTTTATAAATAGGGTCCTATGTTCCCCGGGTGCCCTAGGGGAACATAGGACCCTTTTTATAAAGAAAGGTCCCATGTTTCCCTGCACATACAAAACAGGGAACATAGGAGGACCCTTTTGGGGAAAAGTGGGGAATATAGGGCCCTCTGTATACAAAAAGGTCAGATATTCCCCAGTCTCATACAAAGCGGGGAACATAGGACCCGGGGACTATAGGACCCCCGGCTTCCCACCCGCAGACACGGCCAATTGTGTGGTGTAGGGACGCCCGACCAAGCCGGAGGTAACACAGGGATTCGAACCGGCGACCCCTGTGGTGGTAGGCAACCGAATAGACCGCCACACCACCTGGATGCCCTATTTATTTTATTAACAGGTGCCAGCTCTGTTGGCAACACAAAGACGGCGCCACAAAAACAGCGCCACCATAAGACTGATGTGTCGAGGTACAAGTTGAGCCTGATCAAACTAGACTTGGTTTACTGGCCTCGTGACAAGGAATTTGTAAAAACCGCTTCACTAATGACCAATGTAAGAGGAATAGATAAGTAGCGATAATGAATATGGGATAGAAAAAAATAAAATAAAATGTTGCTTTTTGTGTTTACCAGAAGCCACTTTGAGATGGTTTTTGTCTCACAGCCGATGTTCAACACGGTCGCTCGTATCTTTACCCCTATTATAAGCACTAGTCACAAGTAACTGGTCTACTGAAGGCATTTATCAACTAACTTTACAGTGTATTGTGACTACGATCATTTCTAGTCAAGGTTCGAGCAGCTTCACACAGGAGGAGCGTTGCTGAGATAACACTTCATTGATTCCCTGGGGAAATTTGGTTGTCATAAGCCACCAGATAAGATCAGAACAGATAAAGTACTTATAATAAATAAGAAGTAAAGCTACATCAAAATAAACAAAACCGAAACTACTGGGTATGCACGAACAAATGAGACCATGAATTATTACCTAACATATACATACATAAATATATATTGTGTACCCAATATGCAAGTAATATTGTGCAACGCACTGTTTAAAAAAGGCAACAGACAGACAGTCCAGGATGCAAAGTGAATGTTAGTGTAAAGCAGTTTAAACAGTAACCGCAGCAGCAGTAATAATATATTACATAAAGTAAGAATACATGTACGATATTGACCATGTGCAGTTCATACACAGGATTTGGTACAGTCCAATGCAGCTCTCACGTGTGTGTGTGTGTGTGTGTGTGTGTGTGTATCTTAATATTCCGCTCCTCATATCAACAACACCATTGATCTATCTATCTATCTATCTATCTATCTATATATATATATATATATATATATATATATATATATTTTCTTGTACTTAATTTGTATATATAATCTTGTTCGTGGTTATTTTAATCTGTTATGTTTCTCCTTCTACTCACTTTTACTTAATTCTTATTCTGATTTTTTCTCTTTTTTTCTTTTTCATTTCACTGCGCTGTTCCTGTATACATTGTACATTTGGTGAATAAAGCGATTCCGATTCTGATCTGATTCATATAATTTGTGTCTTTCTACAGGAAAAAAAGAAGTGTTTTTTTCAGTTTTTCTCTTTTTAAAGGCGCTCCCCCTAGTTCCGCTTCTCAGCTGATGTACTTTCTGATACGCATGATGTCATCCAACAGTTATTTACATACAGCCAACCAGATTAAATCATCAAATTGTGAAACTCTGCCCACCCTTACCACCAACCCTTTCTTGTACCTGTCGATCAAATGTCCGCTCATGAATATTAATGAGGAGCAGACCGTTCCCTCACAGATCTATAGAGAACAGAACAGTTATGCATAAAGGTATAAAAAACCCAATATTCATGATTTACAAATAAAAAACATGTTGCCGCATGTTTGAATATAATGTGTTCCATATTTTGACACGGGGAAAGCTAAGTGTAACTATTAACCATACATTTTACCCAGAACAAACAGCTTGTTTTTAACACACCAAGACTAACAAAGTTGACAATATAAGCTCTGATTTCGCTCTCAAAACTGTATGTAGGTCTTGATTTTTGTTAGAAACTCGACAAAATGTGAAATACTCATCCATCTAATCAGGGGCAAAGTAATAGTTCAGCCACTTTAACGCCATTGCTGTTATTCTATTGTACATTTTACAGTCTACAAATGAGCAAGGCAGCTTAACACACTCTATACTTCACACGCACGCACACGCACGCACACACAGACACACTAACTATTCTATGCCTGAGTTACGACCAGGAGGCACACCGCACCGCTGAAACAGTCGTTTGAATTATTTCAATTCATAAAGTTGCTCATGTCCAGATTTCATTAGCAACACATTAGCTGCAGTTTTATGTTTTATGTTTATTACAGGCGTGACATAATCTATAAATAACAGTTTAAGCGGGCGCGGACGCCGGGGATCGACATTGGGCTGTAATGGCAAAAGAATCTATCATTAGTGCTGACAATGGCTAATAGCTGGCCCTGTGGGTCAGCCGCTACAAATTACAGCACTTTAACGGCAGGCCGTAATTTGCCGGTGTCCGGCGTTATAGGGCTCCGGGATGACCACAGAAATGTGGGACAAGAGTGCTTCGTCGGTTTCTAGACCCCAAAATACTGGATGGAATGACTTGTTTTATAACCACAGACCCAAAGCCAAATACCCATATAGGCCAACGCGGCTCCCCTGAACGTCAAGCACCACGTGGAATATTTACATCCCGCCACCCAGCGGAGAGCTGCAGCTAATGTGGTCTGACACGTAGACCACTCCTCATTGATCTAGCAAACAAAACACGTGTACGTCAAACAGTCATTTCCCATTAACTCTGACATATTTACCAACCGAACACACAGATGAGTCTAGGTAGCTAACGGTCCACTTGGTTTCGTAGCCCGACAGGAAATTTAAAGCAGAATTAGGTGATAAAAAGGTTTGGCTTACAGCCAAAGTGCAGAACTGATGTACGGATGAGAAACCACGGCTAGCATTTGCTAGCACCTGGCTAACAACTGGGGTCCCCCCCGCCCTTTTATTCCCCTCGGGGATGAATAAAGTATTCTGATTCTGATTCTCCCCAATTGTATCCGGCCAATTACCCTATTTCCCGGTTGCTGCTCCACCCCCTCTGCCATTCCAGGGAGGGCTGCCAGCCCAGTGATACCGGGTTGGACCACATGCCTCCTCAGATACATGTGGAGTCGCCAGCTGCTTCTTTTCACCTGAGGAGTTTCACCAGAGGGACGTAGCGCATGGGAGGACCACGCTATTCCCCCCAGTGCCCCCCCCGAACAGGCGCCCCGACCGACCAGAGGAGGCGCTGCTGCAGCAAACAGGACACGTACCCACATCCGGCTTCCCAGCCGCAGACAAGGCCAGTTATGTCTGTAGGGACGCCCGACCAAGCCGGCGTAACACGGGGATTCGAACCGGCGAGCCCCATGATGGTAGGCAACGGAGTAGACCGCTACGCTACCCAGACGCCAACAGCTGATGTTAGCATTTTATTTTTTTATAATAACAATGTGAAATGAATGTAAGACTTCCTTATAACAGCTTATATATTATCATTAACATTATAACAGCTTATATATTATCATTAACATTGATTATAACAGATTATCATTAACATTGATTAGAACAGTTTATATATTATCATTAACATTGATTATAACAGATTATCATTAACATTGAGTATAACAGATTATATATTACCATTAACATTGATTATAACAGCTTATATATTATATTTATATTGATTATAAGAGCTTATATATTATCATTAACATGGAGTATAACAGATTATATATTATCATTAACATTGATTATAACAGCTTATATATTATCATTAACATTGAGTATAACAGATTATATATAATCATTAACATTGATTATAACAGCTTATATATTATATTTATATTGATTATAACAGCTTATATATTATCATTAACATTGAGTACAACAGCTTATATATTATCATTAACATCGATTATAACAGCTTATATATTATATTTATATTGATTATAACAGCTTATATATTATCATTAACGTTGATCATAACAGCTTATATATTATCATTAACATTGATTATAACAGCTTATATATATTTATATTGATTATAACAGCTTATATATTATCATTAACATTGACTATAACAGCGTATATATATTTATATTGATTATAACAGCTTATATATTATCATTAACATTGATTATAACAGTTTATATATTATATTTACATTATGATACATAAAGCAAATCGTTTGCTTGCTTATATAATTGTGGGTTATATGAATGGCTCCTCTGTATTTTAACATAACGTGTACAATAAACACACCCCTGTTACTGTACCTGTACAACAAGATGTGTTGACAGCAGTGTGTTTTATCTGTTTATCTGCCTCTGTCGTCCATCACAACAAACACTTTTATTAAAAGTCCACATCACAAAAGGGAGAGGAGCCGATGCCCACCCACGCACACATGAAAACACACAAATCCACACTCACACCACACACACACACACACACACACACACACACACACACAGAAAACCAGGCAGTTGTCAGAGGAGAGGAGAGTTGTGAACTGAAGTGGGCAAATGTGTAACACAAATAAACAGAAAGAGAGAGAGAGAGAGAGAGAGAGAGAGAGAGAGAGAGAGAGAGAGAGAGAGAGAGAGAGAGAGAGAGAGAGAGAGAGAGAGAGAGAGAGAGAGAGAGAGAGAGAGGAGGAATAGATGGTCGGGGAGGCTAAGGAGAGAGGGAAAGAGAGGAGACGATGAAAGCCCACAGACGGATACGAACACACAGATGAGAAGTTGTGAAGACACAAGATAGAGAAGGGGAAGGAGGAGGAGAGGGAGGTCGTATGGATGGAGCAGAGATAACCCGGTGCAGGTGAACGAGTAGAAGCTGCTACACGTGATGGAGATGTGTCTGTTTAAAATCAGCTAGGAGGAAGAAGTCAGTCCGACCCCATGATGCTTTCATCTGAATTATTTCTATTCAACGCTAAATAACGCTGGCCCTGTTTACCACCCACTCTTTGGTTTTGGCGACTATGTGAACAGACTGTGTGTGTGTGTGTGTGTGTGTGTGTGTGTGTGTGTGTGTGTGTGTGTGTGTGTGTGTCTGTTGCTGTTGCATGCACGTGTATTGCAAAAGTGGTTTTCATTCATATCTGCATGTTGGTGTGCAAGAGGAAGATGGCTTTTCATGCAGGTTTGATAAAGTGTCTCCTGACCATGGACACAAATTAGGACATAAATGAATAAACATTACACACACACACACACACACACACACACACACACACACACACACACAAAGGGGCTTATTTCAGCTTGAATCGGTGAGGTTGGATGTAAAGGCGAGAGAGGAAGAAGAGGAGGGGTGACGTCGTTAACGGAGACGGTAACCAACGGTAACCATGCCCAGGGGACCGGGTGGTCCTCAGGGGTGCAGCTCACAACAGCTGGCTGGTAAAAATGAAACAGGGGAGCAGAGGATGGACAGGAGGAGAGGAGGGCATTAATGTACCGAGCTCTAATGACATAGATGCGCTTTAGCATCTGCCAGGCGGGCGCACACACACACACACACACACACACACACACACACACACACACACACACACACACACACAGGTAGGTAGACAGCTACAGAAGACAGGTGTGCATATAGGCAGAGATGCTATCAGGCAAACGGTGACAAATTGATTCGAGGCATTTTTAAATAAAGTTACACGGGCATTTACCATGTCTAAGCTTCCACGCAGGAAAATGTTTTGCGAACAGGTTGAAGGGTATCAAGCCCTTCAACCGCACCTCCTCTCCTCTCCGCCACGCCGCCCGTCTGTCTCTCCCTCTCTCCCTCTCTGTATTATTACCATTACGCTGCATGTCATTGCATTACGGCCTGTTGTGTTGATGTAAACAAGGAGGGAGAGGCGAGGTGGCGCTCGGCGCCGCACACGCCGCTCCCTAAGTGGCTCGTGAGAGTATCAATAAAGTCAAATTGACTCCGGCCGTATTGTATTCAGGAGTGCGGGGTAATGGCTTTACTGGTAAGCGGAGGATTTCTGCATCTCACAAACAACGGCGGTGCCCTCAGTTCACTCCGCCCTGGTCTGTAGCCCGGCTGTCTGGCAGGATACACCCGCCGCCGCGCGCAGGGCTGTTTTGGTTTTTTAAGATCCCTCCATCATATCTCACAATACCTTCCCTATGCCTCCTGAGCAGAGACGAGGTTTATGTTGTTACACAGGCCTCAGTTGGATCTGTGCTGGATGAACACAGCTACCAGGCTGCTTTCTGTTAAATGATTCCTTCCTCTGCTACTGAAAGTTTGGGAAACAAAGTCCCGAGTTTCTTTTTTCTCCCCACGTCGTGTCTTCTACCCTCCCTAACTGTGGATGTCTTCTACCCTCCCTGACAGTGGATGTCTTCTACCCTCCCTGACAGTGGATGTCTTCTACCCTCCTTGACTGTGGATGTCTTCTACCCTCCCTGACAGTGGATGTCTTCTACCCTCCCTGACAGTGGATGTCTTCTACCCTCCCTGACTGTGGATGTCTTCTACCCTCCCTGACAGTAGATGTCTTCTACCCTCCCTGACAGTGGATGTCTTCTACCCTCCCTGACAGTGGATGTCTTCTACCCTCCTTGACTGTGGATGTCTTCTACCCTCCCTGACAGTGGATGTCTTCTACCCTCCCTGACAGTAGATGTCTTCTACCCTCCCTGACAGTAGATGTCTTCTACCCTCCCTGACAGTAGATGTCTTCTACCCTCCCTGACAGTGGATGTCTTCTACCCTCCCTGACAGTGGATGTCTTCTACCCTCCTTGACTGTGGATGTCTTCTACCCTCCCTGACAGTGGATGTCTTCTACCCTCCCTGACAGTGGATGTCTTCTACCCTCCCTGACTGTGGATGTCTTCTACCCTCCCTGACAGTAGATGTCTTCTACCCTCCCTTACAGTAGATGTCTTCTACCCTCCCTGACAGTAGATGTCTTCTACCCTCCCTGACAGTAGATGTCTTCTACCCTCCCTGACAGTAGATGTCTTCTACCCTCCCTGACAGTAGATGTCTTCTACCCTCCCTGACAGTAGATGTCTTCTACCCTCCCTGACAGTAGATGTCTTCTACCCTCCCTGACAGTAGATGTCTTCTACCCTCCCTGACAGTAGATGTCTTCTACCCTCCTTGACTGTGGATGTCTTCTACCCTCCCTGACTGTGGATGTCTTCTACCCTCCCATGTCTTCTACCCTCCCTGACTGTGGATGTCTTCTACCCTCCCTGACTCTGGATGTCTTCTACCCTTCCTGACTGTGGATGTCTTCTACCTCCCCTGACTGTGGATGTCTTCTACCCTCCCTGACTGTGGATGTCTTCTACCCTCCCAGACTGTGGATGTCTTCCACCCCCCCCCCTGACTGTGGATACAGGATGACCTGAGTGCATTTTCAGAAATAAGTGATGACAGTATGCAAAAGATAACCAACAAACTCAACTTTAATGGAATTAATATGTATGTGTGCACATGCACACACACACACACACACACACACATCCACCACACACACACACACATCCATACACACACACACACACACACACACACACACATGGCACACACACGGTACACACACACACACACACACACACACACACACACACACACACACACACACACACACACGGCACACATACACACACACAGAGTCTGGCAGTTTACGTGTCGCACACATGCACACACAAACACATCTACAAACGTGGAAACACCCATTTCCAAAAAATGTAGACATAACGTAACACAGCGTGTAAACACACACACACACACACACACACACACACACACAAATAAATGGGACGATAAGCACATCACTGTCCCAGTCTGTTATCATATCGAGTGTCAATTTCTCCTTCCAGAATTTTCCAGTCGTCCTGGGAAGGCACCGCCACCCTGGGTCAACAGTGACAGTCCACTCATCACCTCCAGTCCACTCATCACCTCCACCAGTCCACTCATCACCTCCGATCCACTCATCACCTCCAGTCCACTCATCACCTCCACCAGTCCACTCATCACCTCCAATCCACTCATCGCCTCCAATCCACTCAATGCCTCCAATCCACTCATCACCTCCAGTCCACTCATCACCTCCACCAGTCCACTCATCACCTCCGGTCCACTCATAACCTCCAGTCCACTCATCACCTCCACCAGTCCACTCATCACCTCCAGTCCACTCATAACCTCCACCAGTCCACTCATCACGTCCACTCCACTCATCACCTCCAATCCAGTCATCACCTCCAATCCACTCATCACCTCCAGTCCACCCATCACCTCCAATCCACTCATCACCTCCAGTCCACTCATCACCTCCGGTCCACTCATCACCTCCAATCCACTCATCACCTCCAGTCCACTGAACTGCACTCTAACTGTATGATTACTGTATTCCTTTGTCTCATCCAAGACGTGCCAAACTGGGGAGAGGCCATTAAGAGAGCGCCGCAATCAGCCGCCCTGCTGTCATTCATCTCTATCAAACAAAACCCTGCACTGCTTGTAAATGGCCAAGAATGTGAATAGGAAAAGAAAAATCATCATCAGGGTTTATTACTCAAATTAACAGTTGCTCTCAACCATTGAAATTATTATTGGCACTCACTGTTTAAAGAAAAGGATTTTTTTTTTCCCCTCCTCCTTTCGGTCTTAATAGTCAGACATATCTCCCTTTGGACTCTGACGGAGTGATTTTGGAGGTATTATATTCATGAGGGGTTCCAGTAATTGGATTAAATTGGTTCCAGAATGTAGCAATTTATATTATAATATCCCATTACTTCTAATACTGCTTTTAATTAATTAGCCTGATTTTTTTGCTACGTGTTCTTGATAAGTTAAGTTCGCTCAGGAGGAGGTCCGTCCCCCGATGGCATCCAGGAGAGCTGGAGCAGACACACTCCTGGACACGACGCACAACGCCGCTTTCGCACCAAATGAGGGCGAAGTCATGCGGTGGGCTGTCCGGCTAATCACACTCACCCAGCCGGAAAAAAGACTGACTCAACACACACACACACACACCTGAGCTGTGATTTACTATGGCAGGTTGTATGGCCAATACACACACACACACACACACACACACACACACACACACACACACACACACACACACACACACACACACACACACACACACACACACACACACACTTATAGACAAGCATATATTAATTCAACCATGCACACACACATGCACACACACATTCTCTCACTCACTCACTCACGCACACACACACACACACACACACTTACAGACAAGCATATATTAATGCAACCATGCACACACACACACACACACACTTATAGACAAGCATACATTAATGCAACCATACACAGACACACAACACACAAGCACAAATGGACACGCACATACACCTACACAAAGATATACTGGCAGACCCACACACACACACGTATGTCTATCTATCTATCTATCTATCTATCTATCTATCATATATCCTTCTATCATCTATCATATATCCTTCTATCTATCTATCTATCTATCTATCTATCTATCTATCTATCTATCTATCTATCATATATCCTTCTATCTATCTATCATATATCCTTCTATCTATCTATCATATATCCTTCTATCTACCTATCTATCTATCTATCTATCTATCATATATCCTTCTATCTATCTATCTATCTATCATATATCCTTCTATCTATCTATCTATCTATCTATCTATCTATCTATCTATCTATCTATCTATCTATCTATCTATCATATATCCTTCTATCCATCTATCATATATCCTTCTATCGGTTGATCTATCTGTCTATCTATCTTTCTTTCTTTCTATCTATCTATCTATAATATGCAGAAACATTTGTCGTTGGTCAAGTAGGTTTTGCTTCAGTGTGTATTTTGTTTAGTGAGCAGACAGTATTATGCATGTATGTGTGTGTGTGTGTCTGTGTGTGTAGGTAGTCAGAGAAAAAAGAAAAAGCCCCAGTTGAGTAAAGTTCAATATCATCACCTGTCACTCCGGCTTCCCTTTGTCTGATTTAGCTTTAATATTAGGAGGTAATTCTCCTTTGAATATAACAAATTAATATCATTTTCAAACAATTTCCATATGCAAATATGATTTAATCAAGTAAATGAAACTCAAATGTGCTGCCTGAGGGCTAAAAGTGAGCTGTGTGTGTGTGTGTGTGTGTGTGTGTGTGTGTGTGTGTGTGTGTGTGTGTGTGTGTGTGAGTGGGGGTGGCTCTGAGAGAGAGTGTGAAGCTGAGCCTGTTTAGTGGCATGTTTGTGTGTGTGTGTGTGTGTGTGTGTGTGCACATATTTCGTGTCATAATATCTTTTTGACCCAGTTTTTATGGAAAGTGAATGCTAAAGCAACAGCAAGGTGACACCGTATGCAAAACCATGAGGCCCGTTCTGTTCTCTGACCATACCGGTGTGTTTATTCCCTCCTACTGTGCCACGCTGCCATGTCTGTAGTTTAGTTACAGACGGGCTGAACACGGATTAACGGACTGTGTTCGTGCGGACATGCAGATCTGATGACGTTGTTCATGTGACGGGTGGAGACATCTAAAATGAAGGAGTAGTGGTTTGTCTTACTGACCACATCACAACTGCACCCTTCAGGTTTCTGGCTGTTTGCTTTGGGAGGGAAATGGTAATATTTACACGTTAACCAGACTGTCCTTGAAAAGATCTGTCTGTCTGTCTGCCTGTCTGTGACTTACTTACTCGGATTCTTGATCAGTTAATTCCCCTATTTAATCTGTAACAAGCCTGATTTGTGCGATTCGGGGGGGGGGGGGCATACATTTATTGGGGGGGGGGTTCCCCCCCTTTTTCTCACCAATTGTACCCGGTCAATTACCCCACTCTTCCAAGCCGTCCCGGTCGCTGCTCCACCCCCTCTGCCGATCCGGGGAGGGTTGCAGACTACCACATGCCTCCTCTGATACATGTGGAGTCGCCAGCCGCTTCTCTTCACCTGACAGTGAGGAGTTTCACCAGGGGGACGTAGCATGTGGGAGGATCACGCTATTCCCCCCAGTCCCCCCCGAACAGGCAGCCCGACCGACCAGAGGAGGCGCTAGTGCAGCAACCAGGACAAGTAGCCACATCCGGCTACCCACCTGCAGACACGGCCAATTGTGTCTGTAGGGACGCCCAACCAAGCCGTAAGTAACACGGGAATTCGAACCTGCGATCCCTGTGGTGGTAGGCAACAGAATAAACCACTATGCTACCCTGATGCCCCAATATGTCACAATTTTCAAGTTTATACTATTTATTCCCGATTCAGCACATTTGCCCCAGTGAATGTCATGAACATGTACATCTGTTTGTAGTCTGTGGTAGTATTGTGTGTGTGTGTGGACGTGTATATGGATATGTAAACTTGTATTTAATGCACATGTTGTGGCAACAAATGTACTTAGGAAGTACAACAAAGAATCTATCTGTCCATCGATCTGTCTCTATCTATCTATCAAGCGATTGATTGATTGATTGATTGATTGATTGATTGATCAATATATCTAGGAAAATTTTAATTTGTGATCAACAGGCTTTACAAAAAAATAAATTGACTCTCTATCTATCTATCTATCTATCTATCTATCTATCTATCTATCTATCTATCATATACTACTGTAAGAGTAACAGTAATTCAAACCGTCGGTAACGTCATTATGTTTTCCTGATAGCCATGTACGTATCATTGAGTCTAGTTTAACTTCAGTCCTACGTGATACATGACATGCAAATATTCAGCACTGCAGAGAGGCCAATTATAAGATGGAGAGAAAGACAAACAGACAGACAGGCAGAAAGTGAGACGGGGAGAGGAAGAAATCGAAAATGGAGAGAAAAGGAGAAATAATGACTGACCAAAACCACAGGAGAGGTCTAAAAATTGAGAACTAAATCGTTTTTATGTAAAGGAATAATGGAGCAGCCAGCAAACGCACACAGCACACCCGAGCCACACATGAGTTTTTTGCAGCGTTTTGCATTCCCCTTGCAGAACCTTATCTATTGTCACGGTGCGTAATTCCACATTACATGAGGTCGGACAGCAGCCGCTTACTGCTGTGACACATCCGTGACATGCTTCAAATTAACATGTGATGGTGTCAATTAAAAGCATGAAATGCACTTAGGGAAGCTCAAATGTTTTCCCTTCGCCCAAAGAGCAGGGAAAAGATGAACAACACAGCGGATGGAGATGGATGCTGAGTTTCTGTAACACTGTGGACATATGTACGTGTGACAATTCGGTACAACATGCGCATGTCTGGTGTGTGATGAAAAAAAGCTGCGCAGCGCTGGAAAGGAGGCTTTGCATGCGGCTGTGAAAATGCTGCTGGCGTGAGCTTGTGTCGCTGACCATGTTTACCTGCAGCCAGCAATCTGATGAAGGTGAATCACTGCATTAAGGTGACAGTTCGGTTAAGGTGTCTGATGAGATCTCTTCAGTTTACAAGATTCATTGGATAGTTGTAATACGGGACAGAAGATATGTTGTGTGCAGCCTCGCTTACAACGTTGTGTTCAAGACTTTACTGTTTTCTGTTTTTCTTTCGGCTGTCCAAAAACGTTAGGATATTAAGCTCCAGTCTCCCTCCAGAAATGTGACTTGACCGCCACTCGCCATGTGGTTTTTGTCTGTCATTTCTGGGCCAGATGCCAGTAACCTTTTGGTTAATGTGCACAACCAACTCTCTAAAAGAGCTCCAATTAAGGTGAATACAAAACACAGATTTTTTTTTTCATTTTTCATCAGTCATTTGATTTACTATCTCAAATTAAGGTCATATTGCGATTAAGAGCAAGCCATTAAAGGACCAGTGTGTAGGATGTAGTGGCATCTAGCGGTGAGGTTGCATATTGCAACCGACTGAACACCCCTACAATCACCTGTCCCTTTCCAAGCGTGTAGGAGAACCTACGGTGGCCTTCAGGTGCCAGCAGCAACTTCCAAAATGACGTCATCGCCTACGACCGCAGCGAGTATCCATACTATGTCAAGCGATGAAGTTCCTTTAGATAGATTTAAAATTTGTTTTTCGTCTTCCGAACATTGCACTCGCGCCAGCGCCACCAAATTCCCAGGCCCTCTCCAGAGCCAGTCTTTGGTGGGTCCGTCCTGGGCTACTGTAGAAACATGGCGGTGCAACATGGCGGGCTCCGCGGAAGAGGACCCGCTCCCTATGTAGATATGGAGGGCTCATTCTAAGCTAGCGAAAACACGGTTCTTAGTTTCAGATGATTATACACTAATGAAAACATAGTTATGCATATTATATTAGATCTAGGGCTAGGTCTATATAGAGCTAGAGCTAATAGATCCCCTTAAATCCTGCACACTGATCCTTTAAGGTAAATGGATTGCATTTATACGGTGTTTTTTTGCTGCAACATCCACTCGAGTCGAGAGTGCTTTACAATCAATGAATACCTCACATTTACACCCCCCCCACACACACACACACACACACACCACAGTGTCAACAACCAGCTCATCAGGGGCAGTTAGGGGTTAGGTGTCTTGCTCAAGGACACTTAAATATTTCTGCATGGAAGAGCCGAGAATCGAACTAGCAACCCCCCAGTTGCCAGATGACCTCCTCGACCTCCAATCCACTGTCGCCCACCCAGGTGCTTACGTTTCAGCTGCAATTCAATTATTGCCTTTGGCCGCTCAAAAATTATTTTTTTAACTTAAATGTAAACACACTGACACAATAAAAAGTAACTCGCTAACTAACTAGCTGGTCTCGCTAACCTGCACTTGTACTAGGATGCCACGGTTGCCAGGTGGAAAACACTTTGAAAGGAAATACGGAAAACTGGGTATCTGCGAGCAGTCGTCTCATCGTGAACATTACACTGGCGTTCAGTGAGGCTTTCACTCTTTCGCCCTTATTTGATTTCAGCAGTTTCAGGTTCTTCCAGATCTCACCGTCTTCCCCTGACTGTGCATTAGTGTGCAGCTGGGACTCATAGGAGTGTGGAATTGTGTCGCGGTGTGACATGGCTCTGTTGCACGGACACACACACACACACACACACACACACACACACACACACACACACACACACACACACCCTGAAGGCAGATCAGGCGATGGATAACATGGCGCACTGATAAAACAATGTGTTTGCCTATGTATCAGAAACAGACGCCATGCACGTTTTTGTGAGGGTAGGCTAATGTTTGGATGAGACGAGAACATGTGTGCGTGCGCGCGCACGCGCGCACACACACACACACACACACACACACACACACACACACACACACACACACACACACACACTTGTAGTCCCCTACCGTCTGAACTGCTGCAGCTCATCAGTGGCGTAAAAACAATATTACTCATCTAATAGCCCAGGCTTACTTTACCCCCCCCCCCAACAAACACACAAACACACACACACACAAAAACACACCACTATTACCCGCCCCCTCACTCCACATTTATCACATTCATTTGATATTCTGAAATAAATGTAGCAGAAAGAGAATAATGCAGCTCCTGAATGCCGCCGTTCATTACAGGCACATTTACATGGAGGGCGCTGCCGTCGCCGTCTCCGCCGCACCGCTGTTTGCCGGCGCTCCGTGCATCTGCCGAGGAGGAAACGGTCCTCCTCACGCGAATGCTATCGGTGAGCAGATGATAAATGGCTCAATCGATCCATCACGGCTGTCACTAAAATTTGGCCCTCACCAAGGGGAACTGGGCGCGGGGCCCGCGGTTACCTGCGCAGCGATATCTGTGCCACGTATCCGTCCGCTCTTAACGCAGGGCATATCAAACCGCTACGGCGAACACACCGGGGTGAAGAATGTTTCCACCCCGTGATAATGCAACAAATACCAGCTGAAAAATCTGCATTTTTTTTTCCCGTCTCGGGGCCCCCACAAAAGGGTGGAGGAGGTGGGCCACTGATCATATTCAATCTGCAGGCGATCATGTAAATAGGCCTCCATCTTGGGAAGGCGATATGCAAAGCAGCCCGTCTCCCCTGTGTCACGATCAGATTAATGGAAACCTAAAAGTGGGAATTACGGCCCTTATCCGGCACAGCATTCCGGGGAGGGGCCGGCTCCGGGCCCTGGGGGAATCTGCCTGCTTCAAAGCCCATTCCTCTGCTTAAGGAACTTGCTAAGATCCATGCACCGAGGTGAAGGGTAATTTCCTTTGATATTCAGCAATGTATTACTGTATATAGCATGCAGGCTCTGTGCCCAGCTGGTGGTGCATATGCGTGTGTGTGTGTGTGTGTGTGTGTGTGTGTGTGTGGGAGAGAGAGAGGATGAGAGAGACTTGCACAATTGTGCAATCCGTGTGCACACACACAAATCATGCACAACCGCATGCGTGCATGAGAAGGCGAACCAAAACAGTAAACAACATCACAAAGATCAGGCTCGGCATGGCGCAGTAACAAATCCGGCGTTCCGAGCTCGCCAGAGCCGCGCACGGCCAGCCGTCCCCTTGGCGGCCCGACAACACAGCCAACAAGACAACAACACAGTCGACGCGAAACTTCCAAAAATCAGCGGCCAGTTTGAGGACATTTGAGCTCGGTTATGTTCAAATCGACGGGGATTTGACGCTAGTTAGCCTGCTAGCCTTGGCCCACTTAAAAGAGCAACACACATGAAAAAAAAAAAAAAAAAAACAGAACAACAGTAGCACTGTAGTATTAATTAGCCCCATATATAAACCACAAGTGCATTGTAAATCTATGGCACAAACAAAACACAACAACCCCGAGCACATAACCTGGGACGAGACGACTTCCGGCTTATCACGTGAGAAGAAACGGAGGGAAAACCAGTGCATGTGTGTTGTGTTGTGCTACGCACGGCTGGTGTTTGTCTAATAAACATCACAGGACAGAGTCTCACCGGCCGTGACGCGCCGAGCGCAAAGCTGGCGCAAACACACACACACACACACACACACACACACACACACACACACACACACACAAAAGCAGCTGTATTTCCTGGGTGCTAAATATTTCATATGTGCGTTGTTAAGAATCACAACAGCAAATCTCAACATGTGACATCTCTTTCTTAGTCCCTCCCTCTCTTTCTTGCTCTCTTTTCTCCCTCCCTGTCTCAACCGTAACTCTCCCATTTAATCTAGCCCCCCGTTACCTCTTCCCCCACCCCACTGGCCCCAAAGACGACTCCTCATCCATACCCCCTCACTCTCTCTTCTCTCTCTCTCCAGACCTCATTACTATTCGAGATCGAATCGAGGGTTTGGCACTCCTCCAACACTGACACCCAGCATTACCCCACCACCCACCCCTCCACAGTCACCCATCCTCCCCCTGTCGTTTATTTTTCAGGTTTCGTTAATTTGAATAATACATGACCCAACCTCCTGGTGACATCACTGTCGCCTACACACAAACACACACACACACTGACCAAGGCTCCGGAAGTATACAGGTATTCACAACGTATCCTGTCAACAATTTATCAAACAAAGCTGAGACATGGCTGCTGTCCAACCACACAACACACACACACACACTTATAGGTAATGCAAGGGCACACACACTCACTCACACACACACACACACACACACGCACGTGTGTGTGTGTGAGTGAGTCTGTGCGCCCTTGCATTACCTATAAGTGTATGTGCACGCGTATGTGCGTGTGCCATTGCATTACCTATAACTGTGTGTGTGTGTGTGTGTGTGTGTGTGTGTGTGTGCCATTGCATTACCTATAAGTGTGTGTGTGTGTGTGTGTGTGTGTGTACATACACACAGGGTGTTGTGATGCGTCTAGTGCAGCAGTGTGTAGTTGGAGGGAAGGTGCATGTGTTCTTCCAACCCGCTTGTGTCCTTCCTGCCCTTAGCTTGCTGCCGCTGGCTAGCCTCTGTGGCGAATAGGGAAGCATGCTAGCATGTAAGCCTTCCCTTGCCAGTACATAGCCTCTCCTTCACCAAGACTCCTGCCAGGCCTCCCCGTGGCCACACGTGGTAACTGGGGTCTTGCGGCCCCAGGCTAACTTGGCAGGGGATCTCGGAGCAGCAGTGGGCCCCAGAGATATGGTGTGCAGGCCCACCCTGGTGGACACGCCCTGGCACCTATCAACCACTGCCCCGCTGCCTTGTGGGTGAGCCTGGGGAGACATAAGGCTAAGGGAGCTCACCCCAACAGAAAAGCAAGCTGTGGCGGTACACTTTGAGGCGGTTTCCGAAAAACAGGATTTCCGGCAGCCCCCTGCAGTTGTGTGGAGGTGCCGGTCGTCTAGGGATCCCCCTTGCCATCGGATCCATCTCCTCTACAATCAAGTCATGTGGCGTTGGGAGAAGCGCACCCCCCATGCCACTTTAAAACCCATCTCTGCGCAGGTATCTTCTGCTATCTGAGTCCTCAAAGGACCCACAAATAGAAGAAGATGGTCATCATCGGGCACGATGGACAACCAGCAAGCAAGCAAGCAAGCATTACCTATAACTGTGTGTGTGTGTGCGTGTGCGTGCCATTGCATTACCTATATGTGTGTGTGTGTGTGTGTGTGTGTGTGTGTCCTTGCATTACCTATGCTAGTAGGCATGTCAGTGAGCTCCCTTGTTGCAAGGATTTCATGGAAATACTTGAAGCACTGCATGTTTGCTCATGCGTGTGTCATGCACATATTTAAGCATGTATGTATTTGCATGTGTGCGCGTGTGTGTGTGTGTGTGTGTGTGTGTGTGTGTGTGTGTGGGCATGACGGTGTGTGTGTGTGTGCTGAGCGCGACAGAGATCTAGTCAGAGCATCTGGCTCCTCTCTGCTCCCTGACATTAGCAGGAGACAGGAGAATCAGTGGACTATTGAATGCAATTACAGTATGCGGGGACGGACAATAAAGATTGATAGTGCTTTTGTCTTTTATCACACACCAAACACACCAGAGGTTAAAAACTGCAAGACCCGAGCTGCCGTCATTCTAATAATGATTGAACATGGCCCGTATGCTGAACATACCATTACAACCGACGCATAACAAACACAGGGGAAAGGGGGGGAATCTATCTACCCTTTTCGTTCCGTTTTTTATGACATACCTGCCCCTCACACGCTGGATGAGGACGCTTTGCATTTGGTCATTTGATCTGAACAAGGCCCGGGATTACTTTTTTTGCCCGTTTGAGATGATGCTGACTGAGACCTTTAACCTCTAACAGTTCTACGATGTAATTCAAGAGTCTGAATAGGTAAAATGGGCACTTGTGTTTAAACACCGCATGAGAGTAGGCTCGCAGTACCCGAGTATGGACTCGGTCTCGTCTCAGGACTTCACGGTATCATAACTCGGACTTGACTCTGTCTCAGACGGTACTGACTTGTTGGTAACTTCTTTTCAAAAGCCGGTTTTTGAAGTGAATTTCCCCTGAGGAAATCAGTAAAGTGAAATCCCGTCTCATTTGTTTCTTCTTCGTTATTAGTCCATGTCTCCGAAACACCGAACATTTTGAATCCGAGACATCCCTTCCTTTGTGGAGGAAGAAAAAAGCCAAAATAGAAATGTCAGTGTAGTGAAATTGGGACTTTGACGGTGATGGCAGACTACTACAGTTAAGAGTCCCGCTGTTTAGTTGGACCTCTACTGTTCTAGCGTCTGTCTTTATACAAGTTTTGGTCCCAGTGGACTTGAATTGGACTCTCCATCTGAAAGTCTTGGAACTCAGACTTGATCCCATACAGACTTGGGTTGTGTCCAAATACCCATACTACAGCCAAGTACAGTATGTACTTTATAGTACCCATTTCTAGTATACTACATTAAACTCTTCATAGTAAGGACAAATATTGTACACTAAAGAGAAGAGAGACTTTATTCATCTTACAGCTACACACTGGAACACACACAAGCATGCAGGGAGGGAGGGGTGGCTGGACAAATGTTCCTTCCACATTTTCCCATCCTGCTGTCCTTCCTCTAGGGCAGCGGTCGGGAACCTATGGCTCGCGAGCCATATATGGCTCTTCCGGTGACGGCATATGGCTCCCAGACAATTTTGAGTTGAAAATTTTTTTTTTTTTCAAAAAAATCAGTTTGGAACTGATTTTAAAATACTTGTGATATTTCTTAATAATACTGTGTCATTTTAAAGTAAACAGAAATTAGTTTTGAAGATAAATTTCACGGGTCACGGGTCACCCGTGGGTCGGGTCGGGAACCAATGGCTCGCGAGCATGTCCGGGTCATTGTAAAGGTGAAGAAATCAATTTTATCAGATAGCCAACTAGTTTATCCGCTTCAACCCTTGTAACGGAAAAGATGGCGAAAAGAAAAAAAGACGATGATTACCGTGCATTCCAGGCTGCGTGGACAGAGGAATTTGCATTTGTGGAGAGAGCAGGATCTGCGGTATGTCTAATATGCAATGATAAAATTGCATCGATGAAACGGTCAAATATAAAGCGGCACTTCGATACGCACCATGCTTCATTTGCATCGAAATATCCAGCGGGGGACAGCAGGAAAAGGGCATGCGAGGAGCTACAGCGGAGAGTGCAGACGAGTCAGCAGCAACTACGTGTGTGGACCAAGCAAGGTGACGGGAATTCCGCTAGCTTTGCGGGGGCTTTGGCAATAGTAAGGAATGGAAAGTCATTCACAGATGGCGAGTATGCCAAAACATTCATGCTTGATGTGGCCAATGAACTGTTTGATGACTTCCCAAATAAAGACAAGATAATCAAACGAATAAAAGACATGCCCCTGTCAGCAAGAACTGTGCACGATCGTAGCATCATGATGGCAAATCAAGTCGAGGAAACACAAATTAAGGACATAAACGCCGGGACATACTTTTCTCTCGCGTTAGATGAGTCAACAGACGTTAGCCATCTATCTCAGTGCAGTATCATTGCCAGGTATGCTGCAGGTGACACACTGCGTGAGGAAAGCTTGGCTGTTTTGCCAATGAAAGGGACAACAAGAGGAGAGGATTTATTCATGTCTTTCATGGAGTTTGCTAAAGAAAAAAAACTACCGATGGATAAACTTATTTCTGTCTGTACTGATGGTGCACCCTGTATGTTGGGGAAGAACAAAGGATTTGTAGCGCTTCTCCGTGAACATGAAAAGAGCGCCATCCTAAGTTTTCATTGCATCCTGCACCAGGAGGCGCTTTGCGCTCAGACGTGTGGCCAGGAGCTTGGCGAGGTGATGTCTCTGGTCATTCGAGTGGTCAACTTTATTGTTGCCCGAGCTTTAAATGATCGCCAGTTTAAAGCTCTGTTAGAAGAAGTTGGGAATCATTATCCCGGTCTGCTTTTACACAGCAACGTGCGTTGGTTGTCAAGGGGGAAGGTGCTCAGCCGTTTTGCAGCTTGCCTGAGTGAAATACGGACTTTTCTTGAAATGAAAGGCGTCAAGCATCCTGAGCTAGACAACACTGACTGGCTCCTGCAGTTTCACTATCTCGTGGACATAACTGGCCATCTGAACCAGCTCAATGTGAAAATGCAAGGTATTGGAAATACAATCTCATCCCTTCAACAAGCAGTGTTTGCATTTGAAAGCAAGCTGGAAGTCTTTCTCAGGGACATTGAAACAGGTCGTCTTCTGCACTTTGAAAGACTGCAACAATTTAGAGATGCATGCTTAGCAAGTGACTCCACTCAACATCTGGATCTCCAGCAGCTAGCTGGCTTTACGTTCAATCTCCTGCAGTCATTCAAAGCACGTTTTGGAGAATTTTGTGCGCGCACTGGTCTTTTCAAGTTCATCACTCATCCACATGAGTGTGCAGTGGACAAAATCGACCTGAAATGCATCCCCGGGGTCTCTATCGGAGACTTTGAGCTGGAAGTTGCTGACCTGAAGGCATCAGACATGTGGATGAGTAAGTTCAAGTCACTTAATGGAGAGTTGGAAAGTCTTGCGCGACAGCGAGCAGAGCTGGCGAGGGAACACAAGTGGACAGAAATTAAAAATCTTCAACCTGAAGACCAGCTGATTCTTAAAACTTGGAACGAGCTTCCTGTGACATACCACACAATGCAGCGTGTGAGTATTGCCGTATTGACCATGTTTGGCTCTACATATGCATGTGAACAGTCTTTCTCGCATATGAGGAACATTAAGACCAACCTACGCTCACGTTTAACTGATGGAAGCCTCAACGCCTGCATGAAGCTCAACCTCACCACGTATGAACCAGACTACAAGGCCATCAGCAAAACCATGCAGCACCAGAAGTCGCATTAAAAGTAAGACATATTTAATTTATTATACGTTAAAAATACTATATGGCTCTCAATGAAATATATTTAGAAATATTTGGCTTTTATGGCTCTCCCAGTCAAAAAGGTTCCCGACCCCTGCTCTAGGGGCAATGGGCAGCCCTTTCCTTCAGCACCCAGGGACCAAGTCTTTCGTGTCGTGGTCAGGGACAAGACAGGAGAGCGTTCTACATGTTTTTATTTGGGTTACTTTTTTGGGGGGGGGGTTCCCCCTTTTCAATTGTACTTGGCCAATTACCCCACTCTTTCGAGCCGTCCCGGTCGCTGTTCCACCCCCCTCTGCCGATCTGGGGAGGGCTGCAGACTACATGTCTCCTCCAATACAGGTGGAGTCGCGAGCCGCTTCTTTTCACCTGACAGTGAGGAGTTTCACCAGGGGGATGTAGCTCAAGGGAGGATCATGCTATTCCCCCCAGTTCCCCCTCCCTCCTGAACAGGCACCCCGATTAACCAGAGGAGGCGCTAGTACAGCGACCACGACACATACCCACATCCGGCTTCCCATCTGCAGACATGGCCAATTGTGTCTGTAGGGACGCCCGACCAAGCCAGAGGCAACAGGGGGATTCAAACCCACGATCCCTGTGTTGGCAAGCAACGGAATAGACTGCTATCCTACCTGGGCACCGGGTTCTTTTTATTTTTTTTCGATGTTGGAACAAACCCATGTGAGCACGAGGAGAACATGAGAACTCAACACAGAATGACCCCTAGTCGAGAGATAACCCACCTGAGCACGGGGAGAACATGTGGAGCACACACAGACAGCCACTGCACACCGACAGGCCTGGGGAGAACATGCAAACACCACCCTAGGCAGGAATTGAATCTAGGACCTTCTTGCTGTGAGGCAGAAGTGCAAGCACTGCGCCACTGTGCCACAAAAAGTGCTACCAAAAAGACCAGCATGTATGGAAAACTGACAGGTACTGATTTATCACTATCCCGGAAGAAAATGGCAGCTTTGCATGGGTACCATGGACATGTAGGTTGCACAAGCTGCATCCACTTGCCATCACTTCAGCTGCCTGACAGGGGATAGTGAAATAGATTTATGATTGACAGGTCTATCAACCTGTCTATCACCAAGGTCCCACCCCAACTCCACCCACACTGCAACTCGTCACCCAAATTCGGATTTTGTGACTTCAACAACTGACAAGACTGCAGCGAGCATGAAGCCAAACTTTGGGCTTCAAAATGCCCCTTCAGAAACCAATGGGTGACTTCACAGGCGCTATGTCCATCTTTTGTTTTACTATAGTCTATGGTTTCAACGAATTCCTGGAACGCACTCATAATTCATTTGAATAACTTCATAAATATACAGCTGCCATTGAGACCAAAAAAAGGATGTTTGTTCTGAGCTCAGAGTCGTAATTCATCACATCACATCAAAGTTGAAACTAGACTTTCCAGTGCTCCTTAATTTCTTCCACATTGTGCAAGGCTGCAGCAAAAAGGGATGCAATGAAACAGCTGCGAGAAAAGAAAGGAGAGAGGGAGAGAAGTGGCAGCACAAAAGGAAAGACAAAAATTGTTGTATATCCTGAAGGAGAGGAAGGCGGAAGAAAAGACAAGGGGAGGATGATTGACAGGGTGATTGTTCTATTATGTGGCTGACTGGCCACAGCCCTCTAATATATGAGCGGGCATGTGTGGGCTTTCTTTGGACTGTGCTATTGATTATTCCCGTCCTATTAATGACATTCTCCTTCAATCTTCTTCTTTTTTTTCTTTTCACCGTGCCTCAGACCAAGATTCAAGATTCAAGATTCTTTATTTGTTACGTCTCATTATTCAAGTACAAGAGAGTAAAATTCCTGTGCTTCGGCTCCTCAACACTGCAGCAAAAATAGCAATAAAATAACAACAAAACAGAAGAAAAAAGCAGTATTCATAATAAATAGTGTGCGGTGTATGTAAGGTGTTCTGTGTGTGTGTACGCCCAGCCTTAATAAATGTGCATATGTGTGTGTAGTTATTTGCATATTTCTGTGTGTTTGTGTATGCCAAGCTACATCTGTGTGTGTGTGTTTGTTCGTAAACTGATTACCTGCTGAAGACCATAGGTCAGTATCAGTCAGTCCGGCACCAGGCTTAGTGTCTTTAATGTTTTTTGTTCAAAAGCCTGGTTGCTTAGTGGAAAAAGCTGTTCTGCAGCCGACTGGTCCGGGCTTTGAGGCTGTGGTACCGCTTGCCTGATGGTAGTAGCTGGAACAGTCCATAGTTGGGGTGGCTGGGGTCTTTGATAATCCTACGGGCTTTGCTGACACAACATCCATTGTATATGTCCTGGATGGAAGGAAACTCAAATCCACTGATGTCCTGGGCCGTCCACACAACCCGCCGCAGGGTTTTACAGTTGTGGGCGGTACAGTTCCCATGCCAGGCGGTGATGCATCCAGTCAGGATGCTCTCGGTGGTGCCTCTGTAGAAGGCCCGTAGAATCTTGGACCCCATGCTGAACTTCTTCAGTCACCTGAGGTGAAAGAGGCGTTGCTGTGCCTTTTTCACCTCATGGCTGGTGTGTTCCTCACAAGTGAGGTCCTCGGTAATGTGGACACCGAGGAACTTGAAACTCTTGACCCTCGCTACAGCAGTCCCGTTGATGGTGGTGGGGTCCAGTCTCCCCCCTCTCTTCCTGTAGTCCACAATTGGCTACTTGGTTTTGTCGACGCTGAGACAGAGGTTATTCTCCTGGCACCACTTTGTTAGATTATTGACCTCTCTACTGTATGCCGTTTCGTCATTGTCGGTGATCAGGCCCATCACCGTCGTGTTGTCAGAAAACTTTATCACCAAGTTGGAGCTATGTGTGGCCACGCAGTCATGGGTGTACAGGGAGTAGAGGAGGGGACTCAGGACACAGCCCTGGGGGGCTCCTGTGTTGAGGATCTGAGGGGCAAAGGTATTAGAGCCCATCCTCACCGCCTGGCGTCGGTTCCACAGGAAGTTCAGGATCCAGCTGCACAGGCTGGGATTGAGTCCTAAGTCCCTGAGCTTGGTGTAGAGTCTGGAGGGGACTATGGTGTTGAATGCTGGGCTGTAGTCTACAAACAGCAGTCTCACATAGGAGTTCCTTTTCTCCAGGTGGGTGAAGGGGGTATGGAGTGTAATGGCTATTGTGTCATCAGTGGATCGATTTTGTCGGTAGGCAAATTGGTGGGGGTCAAGGGTGGGCGGTAACATGCTACAGATTGGTGCCTTAACAAGCTTCTCAAAGCATTTACTCACTATGGGAGTGAGAGCAACATGACACCAATCATTCAATGTTAGCATGTTAGCATGTTAGACCAGTAAGAACAAATACATTCGTCTTTGCTAGCATGTAATCTGCACTTCCTTCATGTGATGACCCGTATTTATGGACACAGACGTCAAAGAAAATGATAAGAATTACAGTCAGAATGCTTAGTCTATTTTATCGCTCTTACTTTTCTGAGATGCTGAGATCTACGAGGAATTCTCACTTTTATCGATGATACAGAGAAAGTTCAGTGAGTAAAATATGAAATGCTGATTCAAATACATATATCATGTCTGACTTCTCAGGCGTCCTCTAAAAACGGATAAATGGAAAATTTTGTCTATCTCTTGACATGCATCAATAACTACTAATTCTTCTTCTTTCACCTTGTTCCCTTCAGGGGTCGCCACAGCGGATTTTTTTTCCCTTGTTTTTCTCCCCCAATTGTACCTGCTCAATTACTCCACTCTTCCAAGCCGTCCCAATTGCTGCTCCACCCACTCTGCCGATCCGGGGAGGGCTGCAGACTACCACATTTCTCCTCCAACAACATGTGGAATCACCATTCGCTTCTTTTCACCTGACAGTGAGGAGTTTCGCCAGGGGGATGTAGCGTGTGGGAGGATCACACTATTCCCTCCGGTTCCCCCTCCCCCCTGAACAGGCGTCCCGACCAACAAGCGGAGGCACGAGTGCAGCAACCAGGACACATACCCACATCCAGCTTCCCACCCACAGACACGACCTGCTGTGTCTGTAGGGACACAGAGACAGAGATCCTTGTGTTGGTAGGCAACGGATTAGACCTCTACGCTACCTGGACGCCCCGCCATAGCAGATTTTACAGTTTCTATCAGTACCTGTGTGGGCGCAGCACCAATGGCGGTCGTTGTTAACCCAGGCCTCGACCAATCCGGTATAGTCTTGTCAATCCACATAATGATGTGGCAAAATATGTCGGATGACCTTCCTGACACAACCACTAACCCTATGGATGGGGGACACAGGTAAAGCGCTGGATGCCATCCCAGTATTCATGGACTTGCACCCATGCCTGTCGCTACATCAATAACTAATAATTACAGACATGAATTTGTTTTAGGGAATTCTGGATTCAGAGATATTTGGAGGATTGTGCTGATTTGTACAAATACATGACTGGTTGAGGAGGATTACGCGATGACAGGACTTCAACGGCAGACTTCGCTGTAAACTGTGTACTGCCGTCAACACACAGTCCGTCACCTGCTGAAAAAACAAGACAAAAAAGTCAACTAACCCAAAGTGTGAGACTTTTGTCCTCATTCGACCGTGATTTGAGCAAGGTCTGTCATCCAAGGGTAATTTGTTCATGTGTTTACCCTGCAACCCTTACACAAACAAAGGGGACGGCGGACGGCCTAATCTGTCTGATGGGCACATGGTAAAAGAGTCCTTGTTAGCAAACGGTCAACGCGGTGTTTACCCCGCGCCGGGGTATTTGCATTTGGAAACAATGTCCTCCGATAATAGTCCAGGAAATCTGAGCAGATTAGAGGTGGATAGGATTAATTAATGTAGGGTGTTGTTTTGGTGGGATGTGGAGAGATGGGTGCACATGCAGATACAGGAAGCAAACACCCAGACACACACACACCCACACACTGGCATATTCATTGACACTGTGCTGTCTGTGGAGTGTGTGGATTTAAATCATCAGTACAAACACACACAAACGTAGTCTGGTAACCTCCCGTCTCACACAGAGGAAGGCTGCAGTGATTCCCTGATAACAGCCAAATCCAGAAACCTATTTAGAAGGCGGATATTTTAGTATATTTTAGCAGCAAACATATAGGATTCCTCATTATTTGACAACTCAAGCCCCACCCCACTCCCGGTATTTGCCTCGTCGGGAACTTTCCATAACGATGCTTATCTGAAATGTCAAAAAGAATTATGCTGATAGCAGTTGGCAGTGTGAATGGGGCCTCCGTGGTGCCGCTGACGCACCATGCATAGCGAAAAGCCCCCCGATAAGGACACGTGCGGACTGCGGCGCGCTCCTCTTTCGACACTGGATTTCCAGCAGCACATCTAAAAGGGTCTAATTCCACACTAATATGAATATGTCATTTCCACCCACAATGAAAGAATTACCCCAACCCGCTTCCCCCTCCTTGGCTGAACCGATCGTCACTCTCCTTACCTCCGCCATGACAAAAATGCCACGGTAATGTCAGGGGAGATGTACCGATTTAGATCCCGCCGATTGTCCCGTGTCAGGCGTTCATCCATCGCCTGGACTAGTTGATTACACTTTGGTGCATCAAAAGAGGTGCGGGGCCTGCAGATAAGAGGGGTTTTTGGGGGGGGGGGGGGGGCTTGCATTAGGAATCAAGGCGCAGGAGGAGTCCCAAGCCAAAGTGACATCCTATCCATCTATCCGTCCGTCTGTCCATTGCTGTTATCTCCACAGTGTTTTTTTTTTTGCTGCAGCAGCAGCAGCAGCTGTAGCTTCTTTGCATAGTGCCGAGATAAACTCGGCCTGTTTAGATTAATCAATGGGAAGATGGAGAGTACTGTAAATACATTAAAGAGCATAAACTGGACACATCTGTGTGTGTGTGTGTGAGAGAGAGAGAGAGAGAGAGAGAGAGAGAGAGAGAGAGAGAGAGAGAGAGAGAGAGAGAGAGAGAGAGAGAGAGAGAGAGTGAATTTGAGTTAGAGTGTGCGTTGTGTGTATATTTGTTTTTAGATTCTTATGAAGATGGTCAAATCAGTCCCCATGAGGAAAAGGCTTATTTCTGGGGGGGGGGGGGTTAAGGGGGTTAAGACAAGGGTTACAATCGGAATGATGGGTAGACTTAGATCTAGTCTTAAAGTTGGGCATCAGAATTGGGCTCAGGGTGAAGGTTAGGGTTAGAACCCAGCCGCTGAGGATGCACAAACCAGTGCATTCTTAGTGCCGGTCCTAAGCCCAGCTAAATGGGGAGGGTTGCGTCAGGAACGGTATCCGGTGTAAAACCTTCCCCAAATCAAATATGCAGATCATAAATAAGATTTCCATACCGGATCAGTCGAGGCCCGGGTTACCAATGACCGCCACCAGTACTGTTGGTCAGCAGGGTGCCGGTGGAAACTATGCTATTGTTGGGTGAAGGAGAAGGACAGGGGGAAGGCATGTGCGGGGGCAGCAGGAGAGGAGGAAGGGTAAGAGTGTGGAGGTGAGTCAGAACTTTCAATGTTGGCACTCAGTGTTGTAGTACTCGAGTCCAGGACTCGGACTCGAGTCCGACTCAAGTCCTGATTTTCATGACTCGTGACTCGACTTGGACTTGAGTACTGATGACTCGGACTTGGACTCGCAAATTTACTGCATTCGGACTCGGAAGTTGGAGACCCGGACTCTGATTTTTTAATTGATAAAGACTGTTTTTGTTAGATTTTTTTTAAATAATAGGCCCTATTAAAATATATTGATAGCTATATTAATACTGTAACATTATTCAATTTCGTGTAAGGGCAGGAACGTGTGTTCCACCTACATGCGGATTCACATGGCGTGCATACCGTCATCTTCAGTAGCGCGAAGATGCCTAAAGAGACGCCCCGAATTGTGCGCTTTGCTTACACAGATTTTACAACAAATTCCAGCAAGATCACTGCTAGATGTTCGATATGTAAACGAACTATTGAGGAGAAGACCAGGACAACCTCAAACTTCAACAGACATCTGTCAAGGATGCACCCAGAAAAGTAAGTGATATGCAGTCAGTTGATGATATGGTTGGTGATCAATTAACATTAGCTAGCTAGCTATCTAGCTACGGTAACAATAGCCTCTGAAGTAACTCAACCACTGGTCCAAGATGTTGGGTTAGGTCGTGTGGCGGGTATATCATATCACTAGAACCAAGTGAAATTGTATACACTACCGTTCAAAAGTTTGGGATCACCCAAACAATTTCGTGTTTTCCATGAAAAGTCACACTTATTCACCACCATATGTTGTGAAATGAATAGAAAATAGAGTCAAGACATTGACAAGGTTAGAAATAATGATTTGTATTTGAAATAAGATTTTTTTTACATCAAACTTTGCTTTCGTCAAAGAATCCTCCATTTGCAGCAATTACAGCATTGCAGACCTTTGGCATTCTAGCTGTTAATTTGTTGAGGTAATCTGGAGAAATTGCACCCCACGCTTCCAGAAGCAGCTCCCACAAGTTGGATTGGTTGGATGGGCACTTCTTTGAGCAGATTGAGTTTCTGGAGCATCACATTTGTGGGGTCAATTAAACGCTCAAAATGGCCAGAAAAAGAGAACTTTCATCTGAAACTCGACATTCTATTCTTGTTCTTAGAAATGAAGGCTATTCCATGCGAGAAATTGCTAAGAAATTGAAGATTTCCTACACCGGTGTGTACTACTCCCTTCAGAGGACAGCACAAACAGGCTCTAACCAGAGTAGAAAAAGAAGTGGGAGGCCGCGTTGCACAACTGAGCAAGAAGATAAGTACATTAGAGTCTCTAGTTTGAGAAACAGACGCCTCACAGGTCCCCAACTGGCATCTTCATTAAATAGTACCTGTTAGAGCCTGTTTGTGCTGTCCTCTGAAGGGAGTAGTACACACCGGTGTAGGAAATCTTCAATTTCTTAGCAATTTCTCGCATGGAATAGCCTTCATTTCTAAGAACAAGAATAGACTGTCGAGTTTCAGATGAAAGTTCTCTTTTTCTGGCCATTTTGAGCGTTTAATTGACCCCACAAATGTGATGCTCCAGAAACTCAATCTGCTCAAAGAAGTGCCCATCCAACCAATCCAACTTGTGGGAGCTGCTTCTGGAAGCGTGGGGTGCAATTTCTCCAGATTACCTCAACAAATTAACAGCTAGAATGCCAAAGGTCTGCAATGCTGTAATTGCTGCAAATGGAGGATTCTTTGACGAAAGCAAAGTTTGATGTAAAAAAAATCTTATTTCAAATACAAATCATTATTTCTAACCTTGTCAATGTCTTGACTCTATTTTCTATTCATTTCACAACATATGGTGGTGAATAAGTGTGACTTTTCATGGAAAACACGAAATTGTTTGGGTGATCCCAAACTTTTGAACGGTAGTGTAGGTAAGTTAAGTAATGTTACTGTTAGAATGCTAATGCAGCATTGCACAGAAAAGTCCCAGTACGGTTCGCTTTCGGTACGAGCGTGCCATCGATCTCACTAATGAATTGGTAAGTAACACGCAGCGTCTTCGTGTTATAGGGAGATTAAAACTGATTTTTCTTATTTATCATTTAGTTAATTACCAAGTAGCATACACTTAACGGAAAAAACACACCACTCTGAACTACCGTGTTAGCATTAATCTTAACTAGCAATAACAAATCCGCACATTGCAGATGAATATTCAACAAGTGCGGAGAAGGAAGAAGTCTAGCCTATATGCATCCACAAATAATGTTGATAAAATGTGCACAACTTTACAATGCAAATAAAAATAATTGTAGGCTATTACTCGCTGAATCGACTAATTGAAGAAAGCTAAGGTGGATGCCGCCAGTGGTTTTCTTGAGAGCTGGAGACGGTACGAGATTTGACGGATGTGGCATCCCCCCCCCCCCCCGATGTACCGAAAACTACCGAACCGTATCATGATTCGTGACACCGCATAGGCTCCTGTAAATATGTGGATATTTTTCTTTGCATATGTGCAGCATTGGGTGTGCCAAATTCTAAAAATAGACACGCGCGACGTAGCTTTTGAACAGTACTATGAACTGGCTCTGTCTTCTAACAAAATCCCACCCTCCCTGACCCATACAGAATAAACATACAGACTCACGGAGGATAGAGAGTTAAAGCTTAGCTAGGTAGCATGTAACATACTTAAATCAATAATTAAATGACTGGGTTTTGCTAATTAATCCCTGTCCTGTTAGTCTCATAAATTATGTATCTTTTCTCATACTTTTCATTTATCCAGCTAGCTTACATTAGTTAATCTACTAATATGGTAATGTTAGTTATATAGATAACTAAATACGTAACTTAACTGCTTATGGTTCAAACAACTATGTGTATAATGTGTAACATTTGTATTGTTATTGCATATTGTTATAGCTATAACATTACACATTTTTTGCTGTGAGAAAGATTACTTGAAACAGTTTGGCATCAGCAAGCTAAAGTGTGTATCCTATCTTCCCCTAGGTTCCAAGAATACCGTGCCTCCACTGCTTCAGATGTGATGCCAGCTGCTTCAGGTCAGAAGACTATCACATCATTTTTAAAGGATGGACAGCAAAGGATGTACGACCTCAAACATCCACGTCAGAAGGCTATAAGTGATGCCCTTGTAAAAGATCTAATCATTAAGTGCTGCTTGCCACTCTCCATCATTGACAACGAGGACTTCAAGCACTTCCTGCATGTCCTGGACCCTCAGTACCGGCCCATAGCAAGATCCACAATTTCCTCTGTGACCATTCCAGGAATGGTGGAAGTCAAGAAAGAACAGATAAAGAGCCAGCTGGCAGAAGCATCGAGTGTTACTGTTACCACAGACATTTGGAGTGATCGAAAGATGCGGTCATTCCTTGGAGTGACAGCACACACAGTGGCAATGGATAAAAAAAACCAGGAACTAAGCCTTCAGTCATATCTTCTTTCCTGCAAAAGAGTGCATGGGAAACACTCAGGAGAGAAGATTGCAATGATGTTTGAATGCTGTGCTGAAGAATACCTGATTAAGGACAAGATCAACTTTGTCATAACTGACTATGCATCCAACATGAGAAAAGCTTTCCAGGCCAGCTTTCCCCTAGAGGATCCTTGGGATGCTGAAGCTCATGATCCCAGCACATTTGAGGAGGATGATGAAATATGGCAAGACCTGATGCCAGAAGATCAACAGACAGTCAATGACACTTTGGCTGAGAACGGTAAGATGCAGAGACTATCATGCTTCACACATTCACTGCAGTTGGTCATAAAAGATGGTCTGAAAGACACCAGTGGGCTGTCAAGCACCCTAGCAAAGTTATCCCGTGCAGTCAACCTCCTCCACAGTGGCACCTCGTTTAAAGACTGCTTTGAAGCGTGTTTTGGTGATGCAACAATTCCAACAGCGAATGCCACATGATGGAATTCCACTCTGAAGCAGGTGAAGGCTTATGTGCATTTAGATATGCAAAAGCTGTCCAGTGTGTTGGAATCAGAGGGGCACAAAAGCCTTATCTTATCCCCGCGAGAATATGCTCAGCTTAAAGAACTGATCAAAGTTCTTGATCCGTTCTTAGAGGCAACCAACCTAACTCAGGGTGAGACTACTGTCACTGTCAGTGTGATTGTGCCCTGTGTCCTCACTCTGCGCTGTCACCTGCAGGAAATAAGAGGAAAAGCCAGATACTGTGGGCCTCTGGTGAGAGCTCTGGAGAGCTCCTTGAAAACAAGGTTTGCAGAGGTTTTCAGTGCAGTCAAGATACCAGGATGTGAGCCAGCTGAAGGAAGAGGCCCCACCAAATTTCCTTTCACCAATGCCTACTTCATAGCATCTGTGTTGGACTCAGCATGTGGCTTCCAGTGGCTAGAACATGATGTGCAGCTGGACAGTGACATCAAAGATGTGCTGAAGACTGAGATCAAAGGTGAGAAATGTTTTGATCAATGTTAGTTAAGTGATTAACTATTTGATTGTTGTGATGTTTATATCATTGAAGGTGTCACAATAAAGCACATAGGTGTGTCATTTGTCATGTAGGCCTAGTCAATAACATATTTGTAATGAGTCCCCCATGCCCCCTCTCATTTCAGAGTATATAAAGGCAGAGGGTGACAAGCAAGCGGTATCAACAGCAGATGCAGCGGAAGCAACAGGACCAGGGGAGGTGAACTTTCAGAGTCTCCTCCTGAGAAGCAGTTGAGAATGTTCTCCCACTATAGGAGGACTCCCTCCTCCACCGAGAAGAAGCCGTCTGGCCAGGCTCAGTTGACTGCATACCTCGACTTGATCGCTGAGCAGGACTCTGACTCAGTCCCGTGCCTCAGGTTTTGGCAGCAAAACAAATCCAAATTCCCTACCCTCTATCAGATTGCCACACAGGTATTCTCTATCCCTGCCTTCAGTGCGCCCATTGAAAGGGTATTTAGTCATGGAGGCATTTTAATGAGGCCTCACCGTGCAAGGTTGAGTAGTTCCATGCTGTCAGATCTTATGTTTTTGAAATGCAATGTGTATGCTTAAAACTAGTGCCACCAGCCTTTTGTTCCTAACTATTCCTGAGAGACAATGTCTTTTGACTAGTTTTTATGAATGTATCGTATGCTGTGGAACTTACTTCTGTATACTGTTTCCACCATTTGCTAATATCATGCTATTCACAGCTATCAATGTGTTTTGAAGCACATCCAATGTTCAGAATGTCAAAGAAATTCAGACTGTTCTAAAAATGTGTGTGTGCGCACATGCTTGCGCGTGCATGTGTGCGAGTGTGTGGGTGTGCATTTGTTTGGCTATCGTGTCACAAAGTAAATAAACTCCCTTTGAAATGGTGACAGCTGTGTCATTTCTGTTTAATGTAGACCTTTTTTATTTGTATGTCAGATCTTTGACTGTGCCCGAGTGGATCACTGGAGCCATCTTGGAACTCGACTCAGACTCAACCTTGATGACTCCGACTCGGACTAGGGTAATAGGGACTCGACTCGGACTCAGGTAATGGGGACTCGACTCGGACTCGACTTTTCTTTGGTGACTCGGACCTGGACTTGGACTCGAACACTGGGGACTCGAGACGCGACCTCGAGGTTTAGTGACTCGACTACAACACTGTTGGCACTATGACTGGTTAAGGGAGAGAGCTGGCTGATATGATGGAGAGAAGAAAGGTAGATATACTGTGTGTGCAAGAGACCAGGTGGAAGGGGAGTAAGGCCAGGATTATTGGAGGAGGGTTAAAACTCTTCTACCACGGTGCGAATGAGAGGAGAAATGGAGCAGGCATAATTCTGAAGAGTATATCAAGAGTGTGTTGGAGGGGAAGAGAGTGTCGGACAGAGTGATGACTGTGAAGTTGGAAATGGAAGGTGTGTTAATCAATGTTATCAGTGCATATGCCCTGCGAGTTGGGTGTGAGATGGAAAAGAAAGAAGGATTCTGGAGTGAGTTGGATGAAGTGGTGGAGTGTACCCAAGGACGAGAGCGTTGTGATTGGCACAGACTTCAATGGGCATATTGGTGAAGGGAACAGAGGTGATGAGGAGGTGATGGGTGGGTATAATGTCAAGGAGAGGAATGTGGAAGGACAGATGGTGGTGGACTTTGTGAAAAGGATGGAAATGGCTGTGGATTCAAGAAGAGGAAGGAACAATGGTGATGTATAAGAGTGGAGGAAAGTGCACACAGGTGGACTATGTCTTATGTAGGAGGCAAGATCTGAAAGGGACTGGAGACTGCAAGATGGTGACAGGGGAGAACGTAGCTAGGTAGCATCGGATGGTGGTCTGTAGGATGACTTTGGAGACCAAGAAGAGGAAGAGAGTGAAGGCAGAGCCAAGGATCAAATGTTGGAAGTTGAAGAAGGAAGACTGCTGTGTGGAGTTCAGGGAGGAGTTAAGACAGGTACTGACTGGGTGGTAGTGAAGAGCTGCCAGATGGCTGGGCAACTACTGCAGAAATAGTGAGGGATCAATGCAGTTGTCCACTGGGGACTGGGGTTCGCGCCCCGGTCTCGTCAGATCCGACTATGGCCGGACTCGATGAAGCAGCAATCACTGGCAATGCTGTCTTCGGGAGGAGGGCGGAGTCGGCTTGTGTTCGTCACGTGAACGCGTCTCTGTGTGTGTCGGAAAAAACAGTGGTTCGACCTGGAGTCGCCTTGGCACGAAAGTGGCAAGGCGTCTCCTTCGAGACTGCTGGCCGGAGAGGTGCAGTTGGCGAACGCATGCAGTACGAGGGTGGGTGTTTGAATTAAAATAGAGATCGATTGGTCACTAAATTGGGAGAAAAAAGGGAAAAATCAGAAAAAAATTAAAACAGAGACATAGTAAGGGAGACAGCTAGGAAGGTACTTGGTGTGTCATCTGGACAGAGGAAGGAAGACAAGGAGGCTTGGCGGTGGAATGAGGAAGTACAGCAAAGTCTACAGAGGAAGAGGTTGTCAAAGAAGAAGTGGGATAGTCGGAGAGATGAAGAAAGTAGTTAGGAGTAAAGGAGATGCAGCGCAAAGCAAAGGCAAAGGAAAAGACATATGGTGAGTTGTATGAGAGGTTAGACACTAAGGAAGGAGAAAAGGACTTGTACTGACTGGCTAGACAGAGGGACTGAGCTGGGAAGGATGTGCAGCAGGTTAGGGCGATCAAGGATAGAGATGGAAATGTACTAACAAGCGAGGAGTGTGTGTTGAGAAGGTGGAAGCAGTACTTTGAGGGGCTAATGAATGAAGAAAATGAGCGACAGAGAAGGTTGGATGGTGCGGTGGATTAGCAAGGAGGAAGTGAGGGCAGCTATGAAGATGATGAAGAGTGTAAAGGCAGTTGGTCCAGATGACATACCTGTGGAGGCATGGTGGTGTTTAAGAGAGATGGCACAGGAGTTTTTAACTAACTGTTTAACACAATCTTGGAGGAGATGTATACTGGTACCGATTTTCAAGAATAAGGGTGATGTGCAGAACTGTAGTAACTACAGAGGTATAAAGTTGATCAGTCATAGCACAAAGATATGGGAAAGAGTAGTGGAAGCTAGGTTAAGAGGAGAGGTGACAATTACCGAGCAGCAGTATGGTTTCATGCCACGAAAGAGCACTACAGATGTTTGCTTTGAGAATGTTGATGAAGAAGTATAGAGAAGGTCAGAAGGAGTTACATTGTGCATTTGTGGATTTAGAAAAAACATAACAGGGTGTCGAGAGAGGAGGTGTGGTATTGTATGAGGAAGTCAGGAGTGGCAGAGAAGTATGTAGGAGTTGTGCAGGATATGTATGAGGGCAGTGTGACAGTGGTGAGGTGTGCAGTTGGAATGACAGATGTGTTCAGGGTGGAGGTAGGATTACATCAACGATCGGCTCTGAGTGCTTTCTTGTTTGCAATGGTGAAGGACGAGATCAGGCAGGAGTCTCCGGGATGACCCCCTAGGTTGGACTACCCCGGGGCTCAAACCCAGAACCTTCTCGCTGTGAGGCGACTGTACTAACAACTGCGCTACCATGCTGCCACAGTCGCAAAATACATTCCATTAAAAAAAGCAAATAAATAGGAAAAATAGCACCAAAACATTAAGTTTTATTGCAATGTTTATATATCAATGCCTCAAGATTTTCACAAAATAACAACACGCCGATCGATATTCAATATATGGATGTTTGTTGACGTCTCTACTTAAAATTCTTGAAAAGAAAACACCAAGTGTCATGTCTGCCCTCAGTTCCGGCCATAGCAATGGTACGAGAAACCATGGGAGCAGATGATTGTACTAAGTGAGGTGGTGTATATATATTGAGAAGGGGACCGAGCACTGACTCTTGAGGTGCCCGTTTGGATAAGCCATTCAGTTTGGACACTTCTCCCCTCCAAGATAAGGTTGTGTTCAATGTCGGGAATGTTGCATTCCAACAATTTTCTGGTGAGTCCTGAAAGAATTTCTCACTACAGATGTTATCAAATTGCATTTTAATGCTGTAACTATCTTGAAATACTGCATTTTCCACTGATAAAAGGAATGTCAGCCATTTTTTTTGCAGACAGAAACCTGACAGTCACATGATGTGGACAGAAGCTCCACCAACGTTGGTTATAAGTTGAAATATTGATATGAAACATATTTTTGGTTCAAACACATCGAGAGTTTAACGTATCGTTGGTTCGCAGAAATGTAAAATGCCAACATTTTATTCTGGCAACTGGGATGTATTCAGGCTAGGCATAAATTTGAGGACCTCTTTAAATTCAATTTTGCCCCTTTGGTGGTTCAAATACAGGAAGCTTTCCAACAGTGGTCATTATTACCCTTATCCCTTGTAGCCCAGGTTAACTCTGATAAGATGAGCAACCTCCTCAAACTGTCCTACCTTTTTCAGTCCATAACCATATTTCTCTCCGAGTCTTTCTTTTGTAAATTAGATCGTTTAGCCACTGAGTTTATTTGGAATAAGAAAGTTCTTCGACTTCGTAGAGAGCTGTTACAGAGGCCGAGGTATCTCAGAGGTTTGGCTTTACCTAATTTTAGGTCTTATTATTGGGCTGCCAACCTTAGAGTAATTCAGCTTTTTATCTTTCTGGAGAGGTCACTTACTCCTCCTTCATGGCTACTTATGGAGGAATTTTCCACAAAGTCTCAAGTCTAAAGTCTGGGCGCAACACTGCTTGGATGGCAGGTAAGATGGTGCCGTACTATGGTAACATGATGTCGCTCATGCAGAGTGCTTGTTTGTTTTCTTGTGTTTGAGCTTGGAAAGTGTGTGCTGTTCGATCAAATATGATCATTTGGACTTATTACAGATACATAGGTGTATACCAGACTTTAAACTGAAGCTGCTATACTCTTCAAGAGACAGAGTGTCAGAGCCACAGCAGGCTTATACATCCAGCAACAAAAGCCCGGGAAATGAGGGAGAAGAGCTGGCCTTCTGGTGTGGCAAAGACGGCAGGGACACCGTACACTGCTGCCTAGTATGATTCTCTCTAGCATATGCTCTTTGTCCAATAAACTTGACAAGCTTGCCATCTTAATCAGTTCAAGGAGAGACTATGCTGTCTGCTCGGTCATGTGCTTTACTGCGACCTGGCTTGATGCCAAGATACACAGCTCAGCGCTGCAACAAGGAGGCTTCACCCTTTACTGGGCGGATCCTACAGAGGAGTCGCTGAAGCAACGTGGGGGAGGAGTCTGCATCTATGTAAACCAAATGTGGTGTACTGACATTAAGAATATGTCATAGTCATGCTCTCCTGAACTTGAGACACTACTATCAGATGCAGACCATTCTTTGTCTCCAGGGAATTTGCATCTTTCATCCTGACCACTGTATACATCCCTTCTCAAGCCAGGGCTATGGCTGCCTCTCAGCAGCTATCCACCCATATTATGGAGATTGAACTCCTATCCAGACTCAGCAATTTTGGTATTGGGCAATTTCAACCACGTTGGCTTAAGGAGAGCATTGCCCAAGGTATAGAGGGCAGATTTTTACAGCTACCAGGGGTGAGAAACTACTCGATCAGTGTTTCTGTGTTATTCCACGGGCATTTCACACTGTAGTGAGTGCCCCCTTGGAGAGTCGGACCGCAACAGTTTTTCTCATTCCCAAGTACCGAGACTGAAAGCCATCAAACCCTGCATGAGGAGGGTTTCATTCACAAAAGACTTAAAAGTATTAAGACCAGAACATCCAGATTCCAGAATAGCCCATATCCTGAAGCCATCCGCCTCTTTAACACTCTTAAACTTAGCACTGTAGGCCGCTCAGTAGGTTTAAATAACTGTGCAATAAGGCAGACGTCTTTATTATGCACTTATGCACTTGAAGCACTTTATCTAGTGATCATTAGATGTTGCTGCCAATTCCCCAACAGGTGCTATTGTTTTATCCATGATGTCCTTATGTGTTGGAGTCTATTTTATTCTACCCATTTATTTATGCTTCCGTGATCATTTTATTCTATGGCTTAGATTTCATCTATTTATTTATCTTGGATTAATGTATTATGTGCTTTACAAGTGAGTGGTTTTATATATTTGTCTGTGTTTAAGTGAGCTCACTAAGACAAATTCCAATCAGTTCTGTTGATATGGCAATAAAGTACTGAATCTTGAATTTTGAAATCCTGCCTCGCTGACAGCCCTTACTCATGTTCCCCTTAACTTTTCTTCCTCTCATTCCAAAAAAATGCCTTAGTTAAGTCTATTTCGAGGATCTGGAAGCAATTTCGCTGCCATTTTTGTCCACAGGCCTTTTCTCTCCTAGCTCCAATATCAGTTAATCCAGTTTTTACTCCCTCTCTGATTGACAGAGCATTCTCCTTGTGATCAAAGTCTGGCATTGAGACATTTGGCGACCTATATATTGACAATACATTTGCATCCATTCAGCAGCTATCTAAGAAGTTCCCTTTACCCAGACAGAATTTTTTTTAGGTACCTACAGATCCGTAGCTTTGTTTGTAATTTTAGCTCCTGTTTTCCCAATCTCCCGGAGGCCTCACCTATTGACTCTTTCTTAACCTCATTTCCTTTCATAAAGGGTATGATCTCACGTCTGTATGATCTTATCCACTCTTTGCATCCAGCCTCTTTACATAAGATAAAAAACACAATGGGAGGAGGATCTGGGGGTGGAGATCTCAGAGGAAATGTGGGAAGTCATTCCGTGTTGGGTTCACTCCTCATCTATTTGCGCTAGACATGGTCTGACTCAATGCAAAATACTTCACCGTACACACTTCACTAAAAGTCCGGCTTTCTAGGATATATAATGATTTTGACCCTATTTATGATAGATGTCGACAAGCCCCCACTACCCACATCCAGTGGCGTCATTAGGCCTAGGTGTCCGAGGCTACAGTCCCGAATGTTTTATGAATAGCCCCGGATCTAAAAAAAAAATTTTTTTTTTTTATAAACATAATAATAGAAAAATAGCCCTGGATCTATTCATCTGTTATTCCGATCGTGTATTAAAGCCCTCCAAAATAATATGATATCATTGGAGGAAAAATTTAAAAGAGGACATTTCAAATAATAATTGGAAAATATCCTTTGAGGAGGCCCAAATACAAACAGCCAACACTAATTTAAAGCTACTTCAATACAATTGGTTGATGTGGACTTATGTAACCCCCATCAAATTGAATTAAATATAATAGTAATATACCTGACACATACATTGTATGTGTAAACTACTAATAAGACACGTTAGCCCCTAGCTAACGGGTCTGACCCTTTAGCCGAGCGGTTAGTGATGTCGCCTTGTGGTGCAGTACACCCCGTATCGAATCCTGCACCGGGCGAAAAAATAACCGGTTACATTGGTGGCAGCGGTGGGATCCGGAAGTGTGCAGATCCTCAGAAGTCTCTTCAGAGCGCGGAAATAACAAAGCACGAGGGCGCGCTTCCGGGAGAGGGTGACGACTGTAAACTACTAATAAGACACGTTAGCCCCTAGCTAACGGGTCTGACCCTTTAGCCGAGCGATTAGTGATGTCGCCTTGTGGTGCAGTAAACCCCCTATCAAATCCCGCACCGGGCGGAAAAATCACCGGTTACATATGTCATTCATACATTGTATTTGGGAGTGTGCCAAAATTAAGAAATTCTGGAGGGAAGTGATCAATAAAATCATATTTTTTTTTTCGTGAATATTCCACCAGACTCCAAGATGATATTGCTACACTTGTATCCAACAGATCACAATTTGAAAACCAAAGAATATAAGTGTGCTGATTTTGCTACACTGCAGGCAAAACGAATGATAACTTTTAACTGGAAGAAAACTGTGGCACAAACTGTGGATCAAAAATATGGCGCAATGTATGTTGATGGAGCGAATAACATATACCTTGAAAAACAAATTGAGTCTTTATGAGGGTATCTGGGAAAACTCAGGACAGGATACTTAAAGAATCCAAGTAATGGTAAAACCCAGAAGGAGATGGAGGCATGTTTTGAGAATTGCAACTTTTTGTTTATGTATATCCTTACTTTGTTAGAGGTGCTGTTGAATTGTATGATTGATATAGTCATATGCTGTATACGGACTTTGGCTCTAAATGCAAGGGAGATGTTAAGAGAGGAGGTGTGTGTGGGGGAATGTTGTGTTTGTTATGTTTAAATTTGCAGTGTAATATATTGCATAATAGTTCTAATTTGGATAATAAAAAACGAATAAAGACATTGTTAAACAAAATATTGTGTGTGTCAGAATTCCCTGAATTGTACAACACAAGTTTAGGCTTGTATGAAGACCTCAGGAGGAAAGCCGTCTTGGAAACATGTTCCCAACCAAGTAGGCATGTCAGGGACAGATCCATCTGTGGGCAACAACAAAATTACAAACTTGCCTTGCTAGAAGTTTTGAAAGCTCTGCCTATTTTGCTCTGTCCTCAGCACTGAACCCAGTGGCGAGCGTAGCGCAAATCACGTTGTGTCTGAAAGCCCCTAAAGAGAGAGAGAGAGAGAGAGAGAGAGAGAGAGAGAGAGAGAGAGAGAGAGAGAGAGAGAGAGAGAGAGAGAGAGAGAGAGAGAGAGAGAGAGAGAGATCACTGCACCGGTGACAGGGCTCATCATTGTTGGAATCTGGTGGTGGCTAGCTAGTTAATTCACTAAGGCAACACTTGAAGGCTATGGCTATAAGAAGCTTTTTCAAAAAGGAAAAGGATCAAGGCAACAAGGCACAGGCAAGGCTACAGGAGGTAGAGGAAGCGTTACGTCCTGTTGCTGTAGCAGCAGATGAGTCAGGATGTGAGAGTGCCACAATGTTATCGGATAGAGAGAGAGAGAACGAGAGAGAGAGAGAGAGAGAGAGAGAGAGAGAGAGAGAGAGAGAGAGAGAGAGAGAGAGAGAGAGAGAGAGAGAGAACTTGAAAGCACAAGAGCACAACAGAGGGAGGGATGAGGCCGTGAAGATAGATGTTATCAGATGGAGAGAGCACAGAATCCACTGATCACACTGCAGTAAGTAATAAATAGCAACAGAACGCTGATTAATGTACATCTGTTGCCGCACTGAATACTGGCCTGTAGCTGTCATCCAACAGTGTTGCTGTGTTGGTGACTGTCAACCCATATGGAATAATGAGCATTGATGACTATTGAGCCCCTATGGGATGGAATGGTGCACTAATAGTTTGCTTTTGTATAATCTGATATTGGTTGGTGTGTTCAAATATTTCGTTAAGTCTATGTGTAAAACAAATTGATAAATAACATGTTTATGATCTAATCATCACATCAAAAAGAGAGATTTGGTTAGATTTTGGTTGGTATATGCTAACTGCATTGGGCAGCAGGCAGGGAGACACCCTGGACAGGCTGCCAGGCCATCACAGGGCCAGCCCCCCCCCCCCCACACACACACACACACACACACACACATTCACACCTAGGGACAATTTAGTACGGCCGAATCACCTGACCTACATGTCTTTGGACTGTGGGAGGAAACCGGAGCCCCCAGAGGAAACCCAAACAGACACGAGGAGAACATGCAAACTTTACAAAGAGGATGACCCGGGACAACCCCCAAGGTTGGACTACCTCGGGGCTCGAAACCCAGGACCTTCTTGCTGTGAGGCGACCGCGCTAACCACTGCACCACTGTGCTGCCAATTTGAACAGTCAACAATCAATTTGTTAACCACATCAGGTATATTCCATGTCAAATCTCATCAGGTCTATAATATGCTATTTACTTATCCTGAATATTATCTTTTCAGGTCTACCCCAAATATACAATTGTGCATATTAATTTTACTTGCCTTACGCCTGCCGCCCGACGATTGCTGGGATAGGCTCCAGCATCCCCACCTCCCTGAGTAAGATATGTGGTTTGGATAATGGATGGATGCTCACTGCATCCTTTTCATGATCAGGGCAGGAGACAGAAGAGAACAGGAGGAGAAAGCAAAGGAGATGAGGAGTGCAGCAGACGGATGAGACACCAAAAGAGCTACTAGAGAGGTGAAGAAGAGGAGGGTATCAGATTAGGTAAGACTGAGAGTTAACACTGTTTGTCACAGTTCAGAAGGAGCCCTTGACACCCAATAGAAGCAGAAGCTATGAGACAGGGTTGGTCCATTTTCAACACTGAACAAAGCACTGGCAACATACAACCTAGCATATGACCGCTTCATCAACGTCAAGGCTCTTGTTTTTTTCTCAGGGTTTTACGCCTGCTGCTGAAAATAGAAATAATTAAGTTAAATGAGAACTCAGATTGCACTCAATTTGTTTATTCTGATTTCATGTTGTGAAAGCCAGCCTACACACCTGACCAGACGCTTTTAGTAGAGCACCGTGTCTCACATCTTATATTCAGTTTACTCTGAAATAACTTGAATATGATGCAATTATCGAGTGGAAATGTAAAGATTTCTTGGCTGGGCTAAGACCCCGTTGTTTCTAGATCCCACAATGCCGCTGCCCACATTGGCCCTGCCCTTCCTTACACACCTATTGGCGAGAAATCTCGATTTCAGATTGTATTAAGACTGGATTTGGACCAACAACAGTCACAGCATTGTTTGGGGTTTCTGCATCCCATTCTGCTGCTTCCAAAATATGAGACGGACTTTGCAGCATTTGTTACCTTATTAGCAAGAGGTCTGATTTTACCGAGGTGAAAATCACCCCCCCCCTTCTTTCCTCATGGATCAAGGACATTTTGTACTTGGTTAAAATGGAAAAGATTAGGTGTTCTGTAAATGGTTCCCTTGCTAAATTTAATAAAACTTGGGGACCTCTTTTTTTGCACATACTGAGGGTCTAGTGTTTGCTGCTATTCCAGACTAACAGCTTAAAGATGGAGAGGGAGTCAGCAGATCGACTGGAGTTGGGTAACTCGTTCCACCACCGGGGAACTACAGAGGAGTCTGGCTTGTGACTTAGGGCCCCGCTGTGGCGGAAGTGCCAGGCGCCTTTCATTGGCATAGCGTAGTGAGCGGGGACTGAGTGTAGACCTGAATGAGGGAGTTCAGGTAGGCGGGAGCCGTCTTAGTTGTTGTTTTGTAAGTGAGCATTAAGGTTTTGAGTTTCATGCGGGCAGCTACTGGGAGCCAGTGGAGGGATATGAACAGCGGAGTGACATGTGCTGTTCTAGGTTGGTTGAAGACCGGATGCACTGTCACATTCTGGATCATTAGCAGAGGTTTGAAAATACATGCGGGGAGACCTGCCAGGAAGGAGTTGCAGTAGTCAATGCATATTTATTTACTTTCTTCTATCACGTGAATTCTGTATTTATCTTTAATCTTTACATGGTGACCAACATATAGGTTGTTCTTTTTGTTTTCGTTTGCTGTTTGATATGTCTAAACAATTCTGTTTGTGACCATTGTTTATTCATTTGCTGATTTTGCAGCATTTGCACATTTTGCATTCGCTGTGTGTCCGCAATAATTTCCCCCCTTTTTTCTCCCCAGTTGTATCCGGTGTGACAACCACGGGGGAACTTAGCACCCGACCCAGCAACGAAACAGAGACCGTCGGCAGGTTGGCCCGCTGTGGGCATTTATTCACAAGACACACGAGAAAAACGTTCAACACAGGTACTGCTCCTCGTCTGAGCCCGCTGACTCCCGTCTTCGTTGGCTCCTACGCTGTGCAGCCAACACAACTCTAGCTTTCTCCCCCCCCGGGCCACTGTCTCTGGCTCTCTTTTATCCTGGGGCTCCTCATCAGCCTCCGATTGGGGCCAGGTGTGTCGCTCAGTCTCCCTCTCATTGAGGCCAGGTGCGTTTCTGGGCTGTGCTGGGTCGCTGGCCATGGGGCTGAAGCCAGGCTGACCCCGGGGTTGTCACACCGGCCAATTACCCAACTCTTCCAAGCCATCCTACTCCACCCCCTCTGCCAAACCGGGGAGGGCTGCAGATTACCACATGCCTCCTCCGATACATGAGGCATCGCCAGCCACTTCTTTTCACCTGACAGTGAGGGGTTTCGCCAGGGGGATATAGCACGTGGGAGGGTCACGCTATTCCCCCCAGTTCCCCCTCCCTCCCCCGAACAGGTGCACCGACCGACCAGAGGAGACACTAATGCAGTGACCACGACACATACTCACATCCGGCTTCCCACCCACAGACACGGCCAATTGTGTCTGTAGGGATGCCCAACCAAGCCGGAGGTAACACAGGGATTCGAACTGGCGATCCTCATGTTGGTAGGGAACGGAATAAACCGCCACGCCACCCGGATGCCGCAAATGGGACATTTCTGGTTCAGATCTCAATTTAAATGTGTGTAGGTTAACACAATTAGTGTCATTGTGGGCAAGACATAATGTCTGGTAAACACACACACACACACACACACACACACACACACACACACACACACACACACACACACACACACACACACACACACACACACACACACACACACACAACTTCCATTAGCTCTCTGGTCATTGTCACAACTCTCAGTTTTCACAGGAACAATTTTGTCATGTGAATACACTTTGTGTTTGTATGTGGTGTTGTGTAGTCCTGTCCCCCCCCCCCCCCCATTAATAACTCTGAGCTGAGGGTTACTGAATTGCATCCATACAAATAGAAAGACTGCACACAACACTGCTGGCTTTGCCAAACAGAAACAATTGCTAGCAAAAGGGGATTTTTCAACTGTGTGCATATGGTCTTCTCTCTTGGAGCTCCTGGATGTCAATGAATAACCTAATGGCAAAGTTTCTTGGGGCCAAATCAGCCAAAAATTGCCTAACAATGGAAATTTGCCACAAAAAAAAAGTATGTTCAAAAAGTTTTCCCAAGTCTTAATGAACGGTGAAATCCCCGTCTAAGCTTGTCATTTTTTTTCCATTAAATGAATAGAAGAGAAGGGATGTACTGTACCATACCCCCATACCCTTCAGCTCTGTTCCAACAGGCATCTATGGGAGCTTTATCTTCCCACATACCACCGCAGGGAAAACAGCCTGATCCTTTTTAAGCATGGATATGGACTGACCCCCTCCTTTAATCAAAGTGATAAAAGCTTCGCCTTTACGTCCAATGCCACCCCCCCTCCCTCCCTCCATACCTTCCTGCCATCGCTCCGTCACGGCTGCACGGGAATCAAGGATGCAAATGGGGCTGGAGCCACACAAAGCCTGGGGTGACCTATATTACCACTAATGATGGGCCACAGTGTTGGAAGAGGAGCCGCCATGAAAGAGAATTTGAATGAAGCTGACCCACATACAAAGCCTGCGACCATGTCAGGGAAGGCATGTTCCTATCCCGCTAAGTAGGCCACAATGGGATCCAAGATTATGCACAAGTACCCCCCCCCCCCCGCCTTCTCCTAATAGATAGGTACAGTAAAACTGGAGTCGACCCACAAGCAAGTGCCTTTTCGATGGGTTTCATGGTGCCGGTGGTGTAGGTTCATTTAGTCATGATTAGAGCAGGTCCATATATTGAAACAATTAGAAGTGTGGACTGGACTCAAATGACTTGACTTGACTTGTGACTTGAGTCAGACTCAAGTCACATATTTGATAACATTAGACCTGACTTGGGCGGCACAGTGGTTAGCGCAGTCGCCTCACAGCAAGAAGGTCCTGGGATCGAACACTGGGGTTGTCCAACCTTGGGGGTCATCCCAGTTCATCCTCTGTGTGGACTTTGTATGTTCTCCCCGTGTCTGCATGGGTTTCCTCCGGGTGCTCCGGTTTCCTCCCACAGTCCAAAGACATGTAGGTCAGGTGAATCAGTCATACTAAACTGTCCCTAGGTGTGAACGTGTCGGCCCTGTGATGGACTGGCGGCCTTTCCAGGGTGTTTCCCCACCTGCTGCCCAATGACTGCTGGGATAGGCTCCAGCATCCTGCGACACCAATTGGGATAAGCGGCTTGGATAATGGACAGATAGAACTGACTTGACAAAACTGTAAAAGACTTGCAATTCAACTTTGACTTTAACACGACTCATGACTTGACTTGGACTTGAGCCTTTTGACTTGAAAGACTTGTGAACTTCTCCGAGCCCAAAGATAAAATGCTTTCAAAAAGTGTGCAGCCAAACAACTCTTTATTTCCATAATCACAGGTCCATTTTGAATTAATCCCTAATAAATACAATTTTAAAAAGCATTCGTGATTTGCATGAATTTAGTATATCAACAATTATTCTGTTGATGAAATTTTGAAATGGCATTACATTTTATGAGGAGCTCAAAATGATTTGTTTAGGACTTGAAACTCAAAGTTTAGGACTTGGGACTTGGAAAACAATGACTTGGTCCCACCTCTGGATATAATATGGGTCTGGTGATCTGAGACTAGATGTGTTGTGGGATTGTGGTTCTGGTAATATGGTGATATAATTTAATGTTGTCATTTCCTGGTCTTAAAGGCTGCATTACAAAAAAGTGAGACAATTTTCTGAACTTATTCCCCTGTTTTAGTGAAATGAGCAATGAATGTCTCCACCTACTTGATCATTATGAAATTAAATTAAATCCACTTTATTTGTCGTTGTGTTCTTACAATGAGTTTGTTCTCTGCATTTGACCCATCCTATTGTATAGGAGCGGCGGGCAGCTTCAGCACCTGGGGACCAACTCCAGTTCTTCTTTCTGTTGCCTTGCTCAGGGGCACAGACAGGAGTATTAACCCTAACGTGCATGTCTTTTAATGGTGGAAGGAAACTCGAGTACCCGGAGGAAACCCACACAGACACAGGGAGATCATGCAAACTCCACACAGAAAGGACCTGGGACAGCCTGGAGTTCGAACCCAGGACCTTCTCGCTGTGAGGCAACAGTGCTAACCACTGGGCCATTACTAATGATCATTTATCAATGTTTTGTGCCGTGTACATATCTTATGAAAGAACCAATAGTCATCCAATAAATATCATCACATTATAAATATCGGGGTATTCAGTCAAAACTGCCATGATTAGGGCCCTACCAAATTCACGGCCGTGAAAATCGCGTCACGGACCGTGAAATCAGCCTCTTCCCGTGTAATTGACCATTTGCCGTGAAATGCAGTGAAATGCAGAATTTAAGTGCGCAACCAGTTTGAGAAAATACTGTGCTGACATGATTGACATTTTGGATGCGCGAATAAAAGCATTCACGTGTCTAAGACATTGATTGGTTAAATGAGCATCCGGGGTGGTCGCAATGATCATTGTTGTTACTAGCATAGTTTGAGTTAGCTGTCGCCAGCATGTTAGTTTAGGCCCTAACGTACTGAAGATGTCGAAATCTAAAGCCTCAAAAAACACGACTGCAGACGACAGAGTAATTGAGTTTGGAAAACATATTTTACACGCTGATGGCGGGAAATTATTTTGTACGAGTTGTAATATCTCGTTAGATCACAGTCGACGAGCAACGATTCAGCGTCACTTGGAAAGTGAAACAAAAAGAGGGCTGCCGAAAAAGAACCACAAGGTCGTTCGGAGACGAGTCAAACGAGAACATTACGCAAAGTAGATTTAAACAACCAGCGGCCGAATTCCTGAAAGCAGTGCGCATTTTTGACCCTGCACAAATACTTATTTTGACGGTGGATTTAAACTCACTCAGCACGGACATTCCTGGATTTGACAAAAACTGTAGGCTGGAATTGCCGAACTACAAACACATCGCACAAGAGGTGGACACAACTTTACTAGCGCTAGCTTTTTGGAAATCCTCCGAATCTAGGCTACCACATCTTGCTAAAGTAGCGTGGCGCTGTCTGTCAATCCCGACGAACTCTTTGGACGCGGAGAGGGCCGTGTCAAAACACGGACAAGTATTTTCATCGCAGAGACAGAGCATGAAGCCAAGCACCATCGCAGGATGCTCAGTGCTTACATTAAACCACCAGTACGGTTATGCTGTGTACAGTAGGCTGGGCTATTCAGGCCCTGTGTGAATAAAAAGTGTAATTTAATAATTGCCGTGAAATGTCGCATTTTTCTTATAGATTCCGTGAAATCTGTGATTTTCGAGAAACTAGGTCCGTGAAATTGAGCGAAATGTACCGTGAATTTGGTAGGGCCCTAGCCATGATGTTTGATTTTGTCGATATCGTCCGGCCCTAGTCGCGATCATCAAGTCTTTAAATAAGAGTGAATTAATATATATTGGACTGCACTTTAATGACATACGTGGTGCAACCGCATTTGTTATCTTCAGTTTTTTTAACCACATTTCCATCTTCATGTGAATTTTGTCATTTTGAATATAATAAGATTGACAGCAATTACAAAGATCTAATAAAATCACCAAAATGTGCATAAAAGTTTTGACACTCTCTAGAGGTGGATTAACTTTTTATTCGATAAAAAGAAATACATTTAATTGCAGTGGAAACACATGTGCTGCTAATAAATGCAATATGAATAGAATTTGATCACATGATCGGCTGTTTCTTCACCTTATCTTCTCATGGACAATGGTGGATGGCAACATACAACGCAGGACACGTAGGCCTACCTTTTATTTGCTTTCACAGATCTGATGGAAACTGCACTTTAATTCACACGATTTTTTTGTGACATCTTGAAATTTATTCAGGAGTTGGATGGAAATGTGATTAATATTATCGCTTATAGGCAAGTCCGCTAAAGCTGGCATGTAAGCTGGAAGCAGGGCAGGCTAAGCTAACTGCTAACCCATGCAGAACGGCAGTTCCGATAACACCAAGGGCGGTCTGGTGGCGGCCTCACCTAGCGTTGACTGTGTTTTTGGTGTCATCCTGTGGAGTGCAGGGAGGTGTGTCGAAGGTGTCTGGCTGGGAGAGCCGGCGTTGGATCGGCTGGGGGAACCTGGTCTGCTGCGTCCGGTGGGCCCAGGAAGCACGGCCCTGCCCGGAGCTGTGCCAGAAGAGGAAACACGGAGGGCGGTCTGACAGGACGTGGAAGCCGGGGCAGGCTAAGCTAACTGATAGCCCATGCAGACCGGCAGTTCCGATAACACCGAGGGCAGTCTGGCGGCGGCCTTGCCTAGCGTTGACTGTGTTTTTGGTGTCGTCGCGTGGAGGTGTGCCGAAGGTGTCTGGCTGGGAGAGCTGGCGTTGGATCGGCTGGGGGAGCCTGGTTTGCTGTGTCCAGTGGGCCCAGGGACCAAACACCGCGGGTGGTCTGACAGGATGCAGAAGTGGGGCAGGCTAAGCTAACTGCTACCCCATGCAGACCGCCAGTTCGCTCTTTTGGACAGTGAATTCTTTTTAGGATCTGTTGGATATATGTGTTTGTATAGGTTTTTTTTGGTGGTAGTTTGGATATGTGTGTTCTTGTAGTTTGGCTAAGTGTTTATGTCTTTGTGTTGCACTGCTTTGGACTGAGGGAAACGACATTTCGTTTCATTTCATGTGCTCAGGTGCACAGAAGGAGATGACAAATAAATGTTCCTGATTCCTGACTCCTGATGTAGACAGATATATTCTGAAAAATTGATTGATTTCAATTAACAGGTGTGGTAATGACATGGGCTACATTAACAGGCTAATACATACATTAAACAACATGTCAGATCACATTATTGATCCTCTGATTAGCTCTTTGGATCACTGACTTGTTGGTTTTCCTCCTCTGATCCGCTGAGAAATTCTGACAGCAACAAACGCATTCACGTTAGCAGCTCCACTGACAAACGTCAATATTCAACATTCATTTAGCATTAGTTTATCATAAAATTAGACTTTTACATATTGTATCTGCTAATATCTGATATTCAGATATTTAACAGTAATTGTAATAATGAATTCTCTGGCTCATCTGTGAATCAGCAGTACAAAAAAATTTGTTTTTAAAAATAAGATAGCGTACTCCACAAACAGCTTCATTTTTGTGCACAGTTGAGTATATGCAACTCAACCACGAGAGACACAAGAGAAGAAAAAATGTTGTATTTCACCAGCTCGTGCGATGGGCAGGTAGTAATTGGTGTGTGTGTGTGTGTGTGTGTGCGTGTGCGTGTGTGTGCTAATCCCGGGATAACAAGTGTTTCCCAAGGAGAGTCAATGATCATCTTACAAGGTCAGTTTAGCCGGTACGCTGCATGCATAATGGAGAATGCAAAAAGGCTAATAGGAACATAATCACATCACATCACACACACACACACACACACACACACAAACACAAACATGTCTTCATATCCACTCACCAACTGAAGCCAGAGGTGCACTCAAACCACTGTTGTGTTTGATTCTGTGTCCACATTTCTTCTTTGTGGGTTTTTTTTTCCTGATGGAACAGAGCCACCACCCAATCTGAGCAACACCTTGCCAAGTATCATGCGAGCGGGGACCTTCCCCCTTGCTGCAGCCAATGAGCTTCATGCAGGGGAGGAGGTGGCGGTGGTGGTAGCTGCGGCGGTTGCGACCATGCACCATGACCCGTCCGTTTCTTTACGACTTCATTATTTTCCCTCCCTGCCATGCTCATTTTCATTTGCCAGAGTATGGGCATAATGGCTGCACTATAAAAACGCTGCTTTAACGTTTGCATACCGTTCTCATTTGGTCCGCCCCTCAACCCTTTAGCTAGCATATGGCAGGTAATCAGGTCCGCAATCAGGGCTGCACGTTACACAGGGCCCCGCTTTCAGCACGGGGCTATTACCCATCTGTCTCATGACACACACGCATGCACACATTCTCTCTCTCTCGCTCTCTCACATACACACAAACACACACTTTGCATGTGTGCAAATACGCAAATGCACACAAGAAGACACTCACTCACCCGGACATATTCATTATACACAAAAACAAACACACACACACACACACACACATGTACACAACTTTCCAATTCCCGCTACAGCTGCAGAAAAGTACCATTTGACTGACAGGCTTTTGACATTCTGCAGGACATGCGTGTTCATTGTGTCACACATCTATGTATTTGTAGCATGGCGTCATGCTTGCGTCATATGCAGATCTTACTGCACACACAAAAAACCCACCAGTAACGCAACAGTACGTGTGCTGAGAGACGGTCGGTCACGTGTGCGCCACGGCTTGGTCACGCCCGGCTCATGATAACACACACATAAAGGCACACACATCCCCAATGGCTCAAACATATGGCGCCATCATAAAGAATAAAGTGCACGCCAAGCCAAGCCTGCAAGACTACCCAGAACTCCCCTCTCTCCCCCTCTGTCTTCATGCTAACATGAAACTTGTACCATGACAAACGGCTTTCTGATACGCAAAGTATCGGAAAAAATTAAGGTGTGGTGAAACCTCCCTCCTCTACTTTTTTTTTTTTTTTGTGGTATTTTGCATTGGACGACGAGTCGGTTTGACTCCCACCGGCGCGTAAACCTTCAGAGGTCCAAATCGTGAAACAGGAGTTCACAATAGGAGCTTTCTCAGCCGACAAGCAAATGAAAAAAAAAAAAGTCAGTGAACTCCCAGATATGACATGTCTGCAGATGGGGGACGGAAAATGAAAACGGTGTTTGCGATAGTGGCGTGCAAATCAAAGGTTATAATTATCGACCTGTGGGTTACATGTTTTTTCTCTCTCCTTTTTTTTTTTCTTTTTTTTCCTGTCTTTCTTTTGGCAGGCCGGAGTGGAACGCATACTTCCAAAAGTCGAGCCAAAGACAAAAGAGACATTTTAAGTCGGCGTAAAATACGACGGGGGCAATGCCGAGGGCGGCCGAGACAAAAGATAAAAAACGCGGCTGTCGGTAGATACGGTAGCGATGACAGGACGAATTCAATCTGGCGAAGGGGGATGGAAACCATTACCTCCAACTGGACCGGGGCTTTGAAGACTGGAGGATTCTTGTGGTGGGATGCTCCCCCCAAACAGGCACCCCACAACTCTCATTTGTACAGATGTCCAGCCAGAGTGTGTGTGTGTGTGTGTGTGTGTGTGTGTGTGTGTGTGTGTGTGTGTGTGTGTGTGTGTGTGTGTGTGTGTGTGTGTCCCATCGCTCATGTGTGCACATAAATCCACACTGTACTCTCTCTCTCCCTCTCTGTACCAGTCCTATGTTTCATTCCCCCCCCCCTTGCCCCGTGTTCTGTTTGCCGAGCTCTCAGCCCCCAAATCCATTATTACCTCCTGAAATGACAACTCATTTCCACAAATGTAATCCCCTCCCTCGCCTGCATGAGACCGTAAAGTAAACACAGCCCTCTCTCCAGAAAGAGAAAGCAGGGAGGGGGGGGGGGGGGAAGAGAGCCACGCTGTACTTCAAATTTGCGAAAAGCTTAAAACCACAGCCCCGTACACAAGGAGCGAGCATTGTAAACCGGCCAGCCTTTGGGGGGGGGGGGTGGGGGGGCTTTAAATTCGAACCCACCGAGGTAAAGCTGTTTTTCTGGGCGGGGTGTAACGGTGAATATGAGTTTCAGCCGACAGTATTTCAACGATGCATGTGCATTTTCAACCTCCAAAAATGTTGCACAAGGTGCGTTGTTTTCTCTCTGATATGAATATTTCCTGCAGGCTGACAACGCACAGCTGCTAAAAACGGACTATTTCTAAGTGGCTTTGGATAAAAGCTGAAAAATAAAAATGTGGAAGGTTATGAGATTCTGATATTTAGTAAAAGCGTCAAATTCCTTTCTTTTTCTTCCAGGCCAACAAGTGATATCAGTAAAGATAAGTGTGGATTTGATGTGGAAGTAAGTTAAGAGCTAAAGTGAAAGATTGCAGAGATTTGAAATCCAGGTGCAATAAGAGGGGGAACACGCCTGTCACATTCTTCCATCATCTGTCATACTGCAACGGGCTTCATTTAATATCTTATGAAATAACTTGTAAGGGGCATCCGGGTAGTGTAGCGGTCTATTCCGTGGCCTACCAACACGGGGACAAGTCTTGGTCAGGCGTCTCTACAGACACAACTGGGCATGTCTGCGGGTGGGAAGCCCAATGTGGGTATGTGTCCTGGTCGCTGCACTAGCGCCTCCTCTGGTCGGTCGGGGAGCCTGTTCGGGGGGGAGGGGGAACTGGGGGGGGAATAGCGTGATCCTCATACGCGCTATGTCCCCCAAGTGAAACTTCTCACTGTCAGGTGAAAAGAAGTGGCTGGCGACTCCACATGTATCGG
>NC_079223.1:14304769-14329769 GCF_029633865.1 Lampris incognitus
GACGAGGCGCACGCCGGGGCACGCACCGCTCATGCGCCTACGCGCAAGCGCACGCCCACGCCCGCGTACGCGGATCGGGTAAACACACGAGGCGGCGCGTATGCTAACTAGCCACTTCAGCCCCGGAGCAAGGAGACAGGCGGGTACACCTCCTAGAGAGCTCCTCGCTCCCTGGTGTGTCCAGGTACGCTAAGCCAGGAGGACAGATGCACGGGCGCGCACACATGCATGCATGCATGCACAGCAGGTTACTCGGCTGCTCCGTGGAGAATTGGCAGTACCCCGGGTCCTCTACTAATTACAATTACATCTCAGTTACCCTCCCCTTCCACTTTCGTCCAACTTTGGACATGTATATTCCACCGGAGGAGCCATTGTGCGTCAGACAAGCTGCTTAACACGTCCCATAATTAAGAGAATGACGCACAAGATCAAAAAACAATCTAAGGTGGTCGGAGAGAGAGAGGGGAAAAAGAGAGAGATTTGGCCTTTTCACGTGCAAGTGCTACAGTGCTGGCACAGGCAAGCTTGCTCATGTACAGGACAGCAAACCCATCACAACGCACAAGACAGTCCTCTTTCCCTAAATCTGGCCTGCGAGGTTTTTATTTCCAATAAACGTGCGGCACGGTGGCGCAGTGGTTAGCGCGGTCGCCTCACAGCGAGAAGGGTCCTGGGTTCGAGCCCCAGGGTAGTTCAACCTTGGGGGGGGGGTTGTCCTGGGTTGTCCTCTGTGTGGAGTTTGCATGTTCTCCCTGTGTCCACGTGGGTTTCCTCCAGGGGGCTCCGGTTTCCTCCCACAGTCCAAAGACATATAGGTCAGGTGACTCGGCCGTACTAAATCGTCTGGTCCCTAGGTGTGGAGGTGGGGGGGGCGTCCTGTGATGGCTCCCCGCCTGCCGCTCAATGACTGCTGGGATAGGCTTCAGCATCCCCGCGACCCTGAGAGCAGGATAAGTGGTTTGGATAATGGATGGATGGATATTTCCAACAACATTTTTCAATTGATTGGTTTTCTTTGAATGACTTGTCAATTTCAACATAGTAAGCAATACAGGAATTGAATAAGCTCGCTTTCTTCTTAGCCTGGAGCAATGTGTGTTTACAGTAATAGATAGTAGTCGTAACAGAAATAGAAGAGTTGTAATAACAACAGTACCGATACCAACTGGATCGCTATTGCTTGAAAAGCATCCTCCACCACCACCATGCATGTGTTGGAAGTGATTTTTAGTTCATTTCATTTCACACATTCACATGTTTTCAGGGGACGGGTAACGTTTAGGGGCACTAGGACCCTGTGATGCCAGACAACCCGTCCAGTTCCCATGGGCAGCATCGCATCAGGGGTCCTGTCAATCAAAGCCCAGCTGATTGTTTTTGTTTTGCTGCCATATTTTTTTTTCTTCCATTTCCCTTAATAATCCTGCTCCTCCCATTCCCGAAGCACGTCCCTGGGGAAGCCAAGCCTCCCTCTCTCCCTCTCTCTCCCTCTCTCTCTATCACTACATCACCCCTCTGACTCCCTCACACACTTTCTCTCATCTCCCTGAACGCGCTCTTCTTTCCTCTGCATACAGATTCACACAAGTCTCTCCCTCTCTCCTCTCACACACACACACACACCCAAACACACACACAAACACACGTTCTGAACATCAATTGGTGGCATGGAAAAGTGAATTCAAATGATAATGCAGATCCAGGGGTTGGTATTTGCAAGTACGCACTCACAAATGCTCAAATACACACACAAATGCGTGCACATACACATTTAGTATTTTCCAGGCTGCTTTCTTGTCAAAGGGTGTTTATGGTTATTGATGTAATAATCTCTTCACTGGATCCCGATAACAAATCACTGCCTAAACAGCAGAACTAATGCCCAACTTTACAAACTTTTTAGCTTCAAATGTCCTCTCTCTCTCTCTCTCTCTCTCTCTCTCTCTCTCTTTCTCTCTCTCTCTCTCTCTCTCTCTCTCTCCTCTCTCTCTCTCTCTCTCTCTCTCTCTCTCTCTCTCTCTCTCTCTCTCTCTCTCTCTCTCTCTCTCTCTCTCTCTCTCTCTTTCTCTCTCTCCTCTCTCTCTCTCTCTCTCTCTCTCTCTCTCTCTCTCTCTCTCTCACACACACATACAATGTTTGCAGAGGTATCCGGTGAGCAGGGCCATTGCAATAAGATGAATTCCATGGTCCGTGTTTTTTTGCGACTATCCCGGACAATGTAGGTCTTGCCATATTCTTGCCAAAAACAAATTCTATTAACTTATGTATCCAGTAGAGTCACGAAGGGCATTCACATGATCTGTGGTATTCAAACATCGCTTTATTTTTAGGAAAGGACTCAGTGGAACTCTATTTAATATATATCGTATAGTATCAGGATATTGCATCAAGAATGCATCTGATAGCCAGATAGGAATCCAACTGCGACACCCGCCCACCCACCCATCGCCTCCTTGGACAATGCAAGAACTTCTCCCTGAATGCCACCATCTTTTCAACCATCTTCAGGTCTATTGTGTAGATCTCTGTAAAGATGGTTGGCACTCCTGAAATTGTCATTTCACACATAGTGGTGGAGTCATTAACAGTGGTTATCACCCAGCAGAAGACCACAGAGAAGATGGTGGTTAAAACACTGGCCATCATAGTTTCCCCTTTATCCTGAAAAAGCAAGGAATGAGTTTCATATGGGCAGGGAACAGTTTTCAGACAATTCAGTTTGAATTTATTTTGAACGGTCTTTCTATGGTCCTGAGTCATGCTGAATATGATCTGCCAGGGAAGAGGAAAAGCGGAAGGCCAAAGAGGAGGTTTATGGATGTGGTGACGGAGGACATGCAGGTGGATGGTGTGACAGAAGATGCAGAGGACAGGAAGAAATGGAAACGGATGAGCCGCTGTGGCGCCCCCTAACGGGCGCAGCCAGAAGTAGTAGGGTCTTTCTATGGTACTACAGTGTCTGCTCATAAATAGTCCCAGTCGTCAGATACTACTTCCATAGTCCATAGGTTTAGTGGTTGTGTCAGGTAGGGCATCCGACGTAAAATTTTGCCAAATCGGTATGCGGATTGAAAAGACCATACCAGACCAGCCGAGGCCCGGGTTAACAATGGCCGCCATCAGTGCTGTGCCCTCACAGGGTACTGATGGAAACTGTAAAATCCGCTGTGGTGACCCCTGAGAAACAGGGAACAAGCTGAAAAAGAAGAAGAAGAACGTAGAAGTAGTGGTCAGATGCTACTTCAAGAAGTCGGGTCTGGATGAACCCATTTGAGAGAAACAGACAAGTTTTGTTTTGTTTTTTTTCCATTTTGAAGAAAGCATCACTATTCTGGTGGGTGCGACTTCAGGAAATGTGCTCCTCATGGTGTCGAGTCGCAAATTCGTTCTCACGAGTGACATGTTGGTTTATGGAGAAATGAGCAATGGAGAAGTCTCCCAACAAAACACTATCTGGGTTTATTTATGAACACAAGACAAAAAAAAGCTCAATCTATTAAATTGTATCATAAAAGAGCAATATGCTGTGGATTTAGAACTGACCGGGCCTATAGGAGCTAGCGATATGATAGTAACAGTAGCAGTTTAGTCTCCTTTAACCTCTTCTGTCAGTGAACCACAAAGGCTGGTCACCTTTTCGTTGGTGGACATTTTCACAAATATACACGGTAAAAGAAGACACATTAAAACCATTGGGCTCATATTGTTAAAACACTAACAAGCAAACAATTAGGGGCGTCCGGGTGGCGTAGCAGTCTATTCCGTTGCCTACCAACACAGGGATCACCGGTTCAAATCCCTGTGTTACCTCCGGCTTGGTCAGGCGTCCCTACAGATACAATTGGTCATGTCTGCGGGTGGGAAGCCGGATGTGGGTATGTGTCCTGGTCACTGCACTAGCGCCTCCTCTGGTCGGCCGGGGCGCCTGTTCAGGGGGGAGGGAGAACTGGGGGGAATAGCGTGATCCTCCCACGTGCTACATCCTCCTGGAGAAATTCCTCACGGTCAGGTGAAAAGAAGCGGCTTGTAACTCCACATGTATTGGAGGAGTCATGTGGTAGTCTGCAGCCCTCCCCGGATTGGCAGAGGGGGTGGAGCAATGACTGGGACAGCTTGGAAGAGTGGGGTAATTGGCCGGCTACAACTGGGGAGAAAATGGGTGAACCCCCCCCCCCAAAAAAAACAAAAAAACAAGAAAACAATTCTTATGAGAAACATCTTTTTTTCCCACACCATGAATGTGAGACGGAACATTTTTTGAAGCTCAAAATTAATGTGACATTTCACTTCCATAGCGATAACTATTTAGAGCCTTAACACCAAGTACTGTGCTACCATCCAGATATTTCAGCTCACTATATATTTCAATATGTATTACCACAGTAATGTACTTCACCATGTGTATTGTGAGGACAGCTACAGACCCTGTATGTCTATCACTGCCATACAATCTGTAGTAACAATAAATTCAGCCAGAACCTCGGCCTGCATGACTGATCATGAAAAAACAGTATTTCTCATCCAGAGAGAACAAAACAAGCCAATAGAGCTCTCAAATGCTTTACTGCCCTCTAGAAAACATCAATGCACAAATATTGGGCCAGTTTACATGGGGGGGGGCAGAAGCAATGGCCACCGTTAAGCTGTTAGTCAAGAGAGAGGCTAGATTTACCATTTCTATTTCTACATTTTCCCTCGGCGGATCGATGGAGGACTCAGTTCATTTTCTCCAACATCAATACTGCGGAGCCCAGTATAGTTCACTCCCCTCCATCTTGCCTTTCATCTTGGCCGCAGTGGAGCTGCCTGTGTTGGAGTCAGCGCAGGTTAACGCTGGAGGAACCGGCCGCCCTCCCCATCACCGACTCGGGATCAGCTCAGCATCACCTTCCCGTGTTATAACCTCCACCGTGTGGAGGGGAAGGAAAAAATAGCCGACCCATGTGTGGTTGCGAGAGATGTCTGCCTCCTTTTGTACTTGGCTGAGGAACTTTGTGGACCTTTTCTTTTTCCACTTCCTGCTTAGCAGCAGAATGCTAAATGTTAGCTAGTTTTTTTGTTTGTTTTTTTTTGTTTGTTTGTTGTTGTTTTTTTGGTCTTTTTTCTTTCTGCCCCATGTCGGAGTATGGAGGTGTCTCGCAGAGGGAGGATGTCTTTTAAAAGCTAGAGGTACCCACTGCCCTTCAACACAAATAGCAGATTTCCTTCACCCCTTCTTCAACCTTCAACAGCACGGGGAGGAGACTGAACCGCCGACCTGAGTCTCGGTGCTCAGGGGCAGCCTCCTCTCAATCTCAGGGGCATACCCCTTCACTCTTATTACCCACCCCCCCACACACACACGTACCCCTTTCCACCCCCACCTCCACCCCGAGGGGTCAAGTCTGTCCTCAAGTGGGCGAACTTGGCATGGAACTTTGAGATTGGAAGTCCAAGGTGCTCGCAGGAAGTGATGCCTCAGGACATTAAAGCTACATGTGTATTTTTTTATCACTTCAGTAAGAGTTTTTTTTTCCTTTTGTTTATTTTTCTAAAGATCCAGTCAAATGAAAATCATGAACTGAAATGAAAACAAAATGTTTTCCAATTTTGTTGCATTGTTTTTACTAGGAGGTTTGCTAATGTTAAGTTAGCCAAAATGTTAGAACGGCTGTTTTGGAGAAGATTCGACTAAATCCCCTTGAAAAATTCTCTTCGTGGCTGTCGACATATTAAAATGTTTCAGAAAACCAATCAGCATATGGTTATAAATGAAAACATCTAATACTCTGATTTGATTGGACTATCAGCAACTGATATATTCTCTGCACCATCGCACTTTTGTTGTGTTTTAGTGTTGCTATTCTATGTTAAGTACACTGAGAACTAAAAAAAGAGTTTTGGCACTTTAAATAAAAGCTATGAATACCATTTAGGGAACTCGTAGGTGAAACCTCAAACAAAACACATGCATTGACCAAAACCACAATAACGAATTGATGATAAAGCTGCTTGCGTGTATGTGTGTGTATGTGTTTTTATTTATTTTTCCCCTTTTTTCTCCCCAATTGTATCCGGCCAATTACCCTAATCTTCCTACCACACGCCAGCTGCTTCATTTCACCTGACATTGAGGAGTTTCGCCAGGGGGACGTAGCGCATGGGAGGATAATGCTATTTCTCCCAGTTCCCCCTCCTGAACAGGCATCCTGACTGACCAGAAGAGGCGCTAGTGTAGCGACCGGGACAAACACCCACATTCAGCTTCCCACCCGTCTGTAGAGATGCCCGGCCAAACTGGAGGTAACACAGGGATTTGATCCAGTGATCCCCATGTTGGTAAGGCAACGGAATAGACCGCTACGCTGCCCGGACCCCCTGTGTGTGTGTGTGTGTGTGTGTGTGTGTGTGTGTGTGTGTGTGTGTGTGTGTGTGTGTGTGTGTATTTAAGAGAGAAAGCGAGAGTGACAGAGAGAGGGGAAGACAAGGTGGACTTGTAAGACAAAGTTTAGCCTATGGCACGCAATGTTTCTGTAAGTTATTTACAACTTACTCAGAACGCTGCTTTGTCACTTTTTTATCTACCCGCCTTAACCCATGATATTTTCTAGTAAGCTTACCCGAACCCGCCTGATCCGCCTGTTCTGGGTCAAACCATGCATCACTACTGGGGGGGCAGGTGCCTGTTGATTAGTCCAACTGCAAGAGGGAAGAAACTGTTCTTGTGGCGTTAGGTTTTAGTCCTGATGAACCTCAGCCTCTTGCCAGAGGGCAGCGTCTCAAAAAGGTGGTGACCAGGGTGGGAGGGGTCAGCAACAATCTTCCCTGCCTGCCTCAAGGTCCTGGAGACGTGCGGGTTCTTGAGGGACAGGCAGCAGGAACATTGTACGGATTGGGGAATAGTTGCAGTTGCAAACTCTGCAACTATTCCCCAATCCTCTGTGCATAATGCATATGGCCATTTTAATTTTATGTAATGGTCATGGAGATTTGCATATGAGATCGATCGCTGGTTTCAGTTGTGACGCAACTATGCCAGTTTCAGTCATTATGCAACTGGGCTGTTTATAAGGTTAGGAATACCTGCAGTCAGATGAGACTGGCGACATCACTTAGATGAGTGATGAAACGTTTCTCCCACGACACGTTGTGTCCAGACAAACAGATTCAACTATCTGGGATTTCCTTAATTGGATTATTGAGCAGGCATCAAGACATTTTGACTAATTTTGGCAAGGATTGCCTAAACTTGTACGCGAGTATGTGCAAACAGCGCTTAAGATGGAAGATTACAGGAACCACCTGAGATTCAACCTCAGGTGGAGACAGAGCGAGATTACACCAAAGAGCCTGCAAATGAAATCTTCTGTCATAAACCAACAGATCAGTACTTAAGGTTTGACTCTCATCATCCACTGGAGCACAAACTAGGAGTCATCAGGATGTTGTACAATCAAGTTGAAAACATTCCCACTGACATAGTGTCTGGGGAAGGAGAGAAATCCCACATTTAACAGGCCCTGGTGAAGTGTGGTTATCCTAACTAGATGTATGTAAAAGCCAGGAAGACACCCAAACAGGGCATCAGCCAATCAAAGAGAGGAGAAGGACAACAGCTGCCTAAGCATAAACCAGTGGTGATTCAGGAATGTCAGAACAGTCGAGACGTGTATTTTCCAAATACCGTATCTCGGTTGCTTTCAAACCCCAAAAAACATTGCACCAGAAATTGGCCCACCCCAAGAATCGGGTCCCCCGGCACAAACAGAGCAATATAGTGTACGCTGTTAAGTGCTGGGAGGATTGCTGTGACAAGTTTCCTTTATCAACTTAGTTATTAATTATTTATTAATTTATTTCCTGCTTAATCGTGCCTACGCCCACGTGGATAAGCCAGCAAGCATTGTGAGGGTCATGTTCTTTGACTTCTCTAGTGCCTTCAACACCATCTGGCCAGCTCTACTGGGTGAGAAGCTGACAGCAATGCAAGTAGATGCCCCTCTTGTGTCCTGGATTGTTGACTACCTTACTGGTAGAGCACAGTATGTGCGCTTGCAACACGGTGTGTAAGACAGACTGGTCAGCAACACTGGGGCTCCGCAGGGGACAGTCCCGTCTCCCTTCCTTTTCACCCTCTACACCATGGACTTCAACTACCACACAGAGTCCTGCCATCTTCAGAAGTTCTCTGATGACTCTGCTATAGTCGGATGCATCAGTAAGGGTGAGGAGGCTGAGTACAGGACTGTGGTAGGAAACTTTGTCATAGGGTATGAGCAGAACCATCTGCAGCTCAATGTGTCTAAGACAAAGGAGCTGGTTGTTGATCTGAGGAGGGACATGACACCGGTGACCCTGTCTCCATCCAGGTGGTCAGTGTGGACACTATGGAATACTACAAGTACCTGGAGGTGTATAAAGACAATAAACTGGACTGGGCTGGCCGCTCTGATGGCCGAGTGGAATAAACCGCCATTCTTGCCATCCACTCGTCATGTGGCTGGGAGGTTCGTATCCCAGACTCGCCGTAACCGGTCACAGCCAGAGCATCCACGGGGTAAGCCATTCATTAGGCCACCCTTACCCAAGGGATAGTGGGTGTAGATCGGCGTAGTGTTTGGGGACTCGTCGTTCTCCAGTGATCCCTCTGGCCCATCCGGGCGCCTGCAGCCAAGCAACCGAAAGCATTCTCCCTACGTCTCCTTCACGGCCTGAAGGTAATGCAATCCATGTGAGGCTTCAGCATGTAAAATAGTGAGAGCAGCCAACACAAGTTTGAAGGAAGCCGGTGTTACGACTATCTCCTTCCTGTGGAAACGTGAGCCAGGGGAGTTATTCGAGAAGAGTTCCAGCCATATGCCATTGGGTTAATCGGGTGGGATAAGGGGAAAAACTAGAAATAAATGTGTAAGAAACTGGACGGGGGTAAGAACACTGATGCCCTCTACAAGAAGGGACAGAGCCATCTCTACTTTTTGAGGAGGCTGATGTCCTTCAAAATCTGCCGGACAATGCTCAGGATGTGGTATGAGTCTATGGTGGCTAGTGCGCTCCTGTTTGCTGTTGTGTGTTGGGGCACCAGATTGAGGGTAGTGGATGCAAACAGGCTCAATAAACTGATCCACAAAGCCGGTGACATTGTGGGGGTGGAACTGGATCCTCTGGTGGTGGTTTCTGTGAGGAGGATGCTGTTGAAATTATGTGCCATCTCGGACAATGTCTACCACCCACTCCATGACATGCTGGTCGGGCAGACTCAATCTGCCGAAATGCACTACAGAGCGCCACAGGAGGTCATTCCTGCCTGTAGCCATCAAACTTCAGAACTCCTCCCTCAGAGTGCAAGACACTCCGAGTTAATGGTCATTGGACTGGCCCTTCAACTTGTTTTACCCTGTTGGGTTTTATTTGTGCTGTTTGTTTTGTGCTGCAGTAGTGCAGTATAGATAGGGTGTTATGTGCACCATGCTTGTTTATATATTTTGTTCTTATTTCTGTCCAGCTGTCTTATTTTATCTTCTATTTCTATTTGTTTCTGTTTTTCTTGCTTCTATTTGTTTGTATTTTCCTGTTATCTTGTTAGTTTTTTTCTTACTAGAGCGTGAGTGTCTGTAATAGAACCCAGTTTGCCCTCAGTGATGAATAAAGTATTCTGATTCTGATCCTGATTAATCCCCTTGGGAAAATCCAGTTACTACAAATTAACCCATCCTAGCTATGATCTGTGTAGCTAGGAGCAGTGGTCTGCCACCTTCATGCTGCACCTGGGGGCCAACTCCAGGTTTTTTCCCCATTACCTTGGTCAGGGGCACAGACAAGAGTATATACCCAAACATGTATGTTTCTTTTGATGGTGGGGGAAACCGGAGCACCTGAAGAAAACCCACCACAGACATGGGGAGAACATGCAAATTCCACACAGAGGATGACGTAGCAAACGCCACATAGAGGATGACCCGGGATGACACCCCCCCCCCCGAGGTTGAATAACCCTGGGGTTCGAACCCAGGACCTTCTTGTTGTAAGGCGATAACGCTATAGGCCACCGTGCCGCCAATTGTACATCGGGGAAACCAAACAGACGCTGGCCAAGAGGATGGCACAACACAGAAGAGCTCCCTCGTCAGGCCAGGACTCAATAGTCTACACTAGGGATGCACCGAAAATTCGGCCGAAAATGGCCCAAAAGTGCATTTTCGGTTTTCGGCCGAAAGACCTAAATCACCGAAACAACACGGCCGAAACAGAATTGTGATGACGCAAGCAAAAAGCGCAGCCAGCACACGGTTATCTGGTTAAGAGCCAACATGTCTGCGGTGTGGACGTATTTCAATATCTCGGAGAAAGACCCACAGATAGCGATTTGCAAAACATGCAATGCTGAAATTTCAAGAGGGGGTGTGTCTGCAAAGAGTTTCTCCACGTCGGGTTTAATTTATCACCTGAAATCCAAACATCCCAATTGCCATTCTGAATATGAGAAGAATGCGGCGCAGACAAGAAAAGTCAATCCGAGCACGCCCACTCCATCTGTAGCAGACTTATTTGAAAAGGCAAGAAAGTTTTCTAGTGATGGTGCTAAGGCAAAGGGCATAACACTAAAAATTATGGAGTTTATTGCCTTAGATGATCAGCCGTTCTCTGTCGTAGAAGACGTGGGATTTCGTAGGATGATTGATCACATTGAGCCCCGTTATGCCATGCCAAGCAGACGGCATTTCTCAGACGTGTGTTTACCTGAGCTGTTTAATGTTGTCGCAACTCATGTCCATGAGCTTATAGCATCAGATATTACAGCTATCAGTTTCACGACCGACATATGGAGCTCAGACGTCAGCCTCACCAGTATGCTCAGTCTAACCGCACAGTGGATCGATACAGATTTCAAGCTGCAAAAGATTCTGCTCCATTCACAAGAGTTTAGAGGGTCACATACAGCAGCAGCCATTTCTGCTGCATTCGCCAATATGTTTGACACCTGGCATATCGACCGATCTAAAGTGCATGCCATCGTCAGTGGCAATGCACTTTGTTGTAGTAGTCCTACAGAGAAAATTTTAAAAGGCACTTGACTTAAATGCACTTTGTGTTTTTATGAGAGAACATATTTAATTTTTCAATCTTTCAGCAGGCCAGTCAGTTATAGGCCTGGGGTCAAGTTAAACATTTTGTTTTGAATTTTAATTTATATTGTGCATTGTTGTAATGTCAGTGCTAAATAAATATTTTCATACTTTTGTAATTGATTTATTCTTTGAATTGCAATGCCTTGATTTTAGTGAGGTTAGTACCGTCACAGCAATAAATGCAATGGTTCTAATAATTGACATAATAATTTCTTTCGTTGTTTCGGTTTTCGGCCTTGGTTTCCTCATTTTTGGTTTTCGGTTTCGGCCAAGAATTTTCATTTCGGTGCATCTCTAGTCTACACCCATCTACAGGCCAGCGGCCATTCTTTCAAGGATGAGATGTGCACATCCTTGATAGGGAGGAACACTGGTCTGAAAAAAAGCCATTTATGTAGGGAACGACCACGACCATCCCTGAACCGTAGGTGGGGGGGGGGGGCTAAGAGTACATCTGTCACCATCTTACATTGCTGTTATTGCAAATGTTCCCCAAACCTCTGTGAACAGTACACAAGATCATTTTGACTCTAGTTAATGGTCACAGCAATTTCCATATGAAACCAATCGTTTTCGGTCGTTACGCAACTGTGCTGTTTATAAGGTTGGGGGATACCTGCGGTCAGTTGAGACTGACTAAGTCACTTAGATGAGTGATGAAACGCATCTCCCACTAAATGTTGTGTCCAGATGAACTGATTCAACTTTCTGGGATGTACAGCATTAGCTTAGCCATGCTGGCCTACCATTAGCTAACAAGCTAGAAAAGCATGCACTTGGGGCCACGCCACTTTTTATAACCCTGAAAGTTGCATATGAACACATAAAAATCATCGTAACATTCTTCATTAATAAATAACTTACAGATAAATGTGTAAAGAAGCCTTCGTTGTGTGCCGTTTGTGCTGCTGCTCTCTTGGAAGGATGCAAGATATGCAGAGTAGGTTGAAATAAATACTTGCTGGATTTGAATTAAGATTTTGTATGGACAGTCATTCTATAACATTTAATATACAACAACAACCATCACATATTTAAAACACTTAAGCTTTGCTGTCTTATGATGTAGTCTGGTTAGCTGGGGGAGGTAGGGGTGTGTGTGTGTGTGTGTGTGTGTGTGTGTGTGTGTGTGTGTGTGTGTGTGTGTGTGTGTGTGTGTGTGTGTGTGTGTGCTGTGACATATTGCTCAGATGCCGAACTCACGACCTTTCTAATTAGGCCTATCTGAAGTGGTGCTACTGTCTTTGTGCGCCCCCCCCCCCACCCTTGCCTTCAGTTACCTGCTCCAACATGGCCGGCAGAAGTCTGCCGTTTGGGCTCCAATGTGTTGGCGTGTGCGTCCACATTCCCTGGTGGCCCTCACAGATACTCACGCATGCACACAACAGCCGAAGAGATTTGCCCCCCCTTCGGGCAAACAGATGTCACCCCCCCAGCTAGCATGAACACACTCCCTCCCGCTGTCTCGCGTGCATGCACGCACGCACGCACACACACACGCGCGCACACACACACACACACACACACACACACACACACACACACACACACACACACACACACACACACACACACACACACACACAACAGAGCCTCACAAAAAGGATCTCAGATGATGTCTAATGCAGTGTTTCTCAACCCAGTCCTCAAGGAAACCCTATCCTGCAGATTTTCTTTGCAACCCTGAATAGGTACCTGTTTGTAGTAATTCAGCAGTGAATGTCAGAGTTTGCACACCTTGCATAATTAAGTGCTGTGAGATGATTGGTTGAGTAAGTACAAGCAGAGCTACCTATGCAGGGTTACAATGAAAATCTGCAGGATAGGGGTTCCTTGAGGACTGGGTTGAGAAACACTGGTCTAATGTAAAAGTGTTTTCAGGAGTCAGATTCAAGCCAAACTGTGAAGTTGATGATCTCTTGCTCAGGGCGTCTCCTCCTAAACAATCCTCTTAAGACAAATATATCTTTCTTTGAAACCATTAAGATGCTGCTTGCTTTTGAGAGTCTACCTAGTAATGATTCTGCTCACTTTAAATGTGTTCTTTTTTCTTTTCTTGTTCAGTCCCTCCGTTTCTGTCAGTTGTTTGTTTTCTGTGCTTTAACACAAGTACAGTGATTTGTGACATTACCAGACATGATTCTGTGTCAGCTTTTGTGTGTGTGTGTGTGTGTGTGTGTGTGTGTGTGTGTGTGTGTGTGTGTGTGTGTGTGTGTTGGGGGGGCAGAGTGACCTGACAAATGTATTCTACTCCCAGCGACGCCACGCAACCTAAATTCATGTAAAGCACCTCACACATTTTTTTTTATTATCCCCCCCAAAAGATACAGGATAATGATTTTGAGATTTCAGCTCATTTATGGAAGCCTATCAAATATTCCATTTGTTGCTTCTTCTTCTTTTTCACACAATCGCGCTTTACAAAATTCAGGCCTGAACATTCAGTGGAATAGGCTGTAGAAAAAGAAAGAGAAAGAGAGCGAGCGAGGGGGGGGGGGCAGAGAGAGAGAAAGGGAGAAAGTGACAGAGGGAGAGAAAGGAAAAGATGGTGGAAGAGAGAGGGGACAGAGGGTGAGATTAAAAACAGGAAGATGCAGAGAGAGGGGGGAGGAAGGGAAAGATGGTGAAAGAGAGAGGGCGAAATTGAGGGAAAGAGAAAGACAAGGGGGAAGAGAGTTGCAGAAAGATAAACAATGGTGCCTTTCACACATAGTTCCTGGTAAATTACTGGGACAACCTTTCAGGCACCGCTAGTGATTTTCACTATTCACACATGAAGCTACGTTCAGCTACATTTCCGTCTTGCGCCTTTTCACACATGCTATGGCAATGGTGGAATAGACGGGGCAAGGGACAATCCAGGAGATGGTGGTAATGCAACACTTATAGGCGCCAACCCCCATAAAAAAACAACAGAAGAAGAAGATGGGAAAAGGTTGGATGCAGCACGTGTAACCAACACAGCGGAAAACGTCTCATCATTTTCAGCAACATGGTGGGCGAGGAGCTGGTCTGGTGCCATTGTTCTTGTAATGTATTTAATATTCAATGCGATACAGGAAATGTTTTTTCGTGATCTACTTGAATCAGACACACATTCGATACACTGTATTGCAGTTATCCAATACATCATCAGCAGAGTCTTGTGATTGGTTTGCTCGCTCAATGTGAAAGCGTCTCTCCCCCCCCATTTTCTCCCCAATTATATCCGACCAATTAGCCCACTCTTCCAAGCCATCCCGAGCTCTGCTCCACCCCCTCTGCTGATCCGGGGAGGGCTGCAGACTACCACAAGCCTCCTGCGATACATGTGGAGTCACCAGCCACTTCTTTTCACCTGACAGTGATGAGTTTCACCAGGGGGACGTAGCATGTGGGAGGATCATGCTATTCCCCCAAGTCCCCCCCCCCCGAACCGGCACCCTGACCAACCAGAAGAGGTGCTATTGCAGCGACCAGGACACATACCCATATCCGGCTTCCCACCCACAGACACGGCCAATTGTGTCTGTAGGGATGCCCGACCAAGCCAGAGGTAACACGGGGATTTGAACCAGCGATCCCTGCGTCGGTAAGCAACGGAATAGACTGCCACGTCACCCGGACGCCCATGAAAATGTCTTTTGTCAGACGGACGTAACCCTTTATGTGCGCTTCCCTTCACTGTTACTCTCCCATCCACAACACAGCCTGACTGGCATTTTCCCTGAAATGTTACATGGTCACGAGGCGGGAAATTGGAGGTGCAGATTACCCTGAATATCGATCCCTGCTCCCATTCACACAAGATCCCATGCAAGAAGTGTTCCTGAACATTTCAGGGAAACACTGCACGTGTAAAAATTCCTAAAGAAATATTAAGACAGAGAAAGAGAGTGAGGGAGCAAGATGGAGGGAGAGAGGGATAGAGGGCAACAGATAAAAAGAAAGACAAAGCCGGGGAAAAACAGAGATAGAGGGATAGCGAGAAATATGGAGGGAGAGATAGAAGCGAGAGAGAAAGACAGAGAAAGGGAGGGCGAGAGAAGGACAGAGAGCAAGAGATAGAAAGACAGAACGACATGGATGGAGAGAGAAAGAAGGAAGAGACTGAAAGAGACGGAGAAAAGGGGTGAAAGAGAATGAAGAGCAAGAGGGCTATAGAAAGAAAGAGGAAGGAAGAGAGGGATGAAGAAAGATGAGAGAGAGAGAGGGAGAGCAAGAGAAAGAAGAAAGATGAAAGAGGTTGAAAGAGATGGAGAAATGGAGTGGAAAAGAAAGAAAAAGGGTGTAAAGAGCGAGAGCTGCAGGAAGAAAGAGGGAGGGAGAGAAAGACAAAGAAAGCGAAAGAGGGAAAGGCATTGGAAGAAAGCGAGAGGGAGAGAGACAAAGAGAAAGAATGCGAGAGAGAATAGAAAAGTGAGGCGAGGAGCGCAACAGGCCCACACATCATCAGGAGTTGCCGGTAATGTACAGGCATTCACCCATTGGACGAACATCTTTCACTTTATTAGCATGACAAAGAACACAATCATTTTGGATATGCCTGAATGCCGTTTTCATTAACTTTGCAATGATTTATTAACAAAAGTGTCAGAAATACTGTGAGAGCTGCAGGGCCCAACCAAACTCGCCAAAAAAAAGAAAGAAAAGGGAAAAAAAAGGGGGGAAGCGACTGAAAAGAAACGGAAGAAAATAAAGTCAACCAAATAAAGGGAAAAAAACACCTCTGAAGATGAATAATGAGTGCTGGGGGAGGGGGGGTCTTGAATAGAAAGTGAGAGAAAGAGGCCCAGTGAAGAAGGGGACGCAAGGGTCGGAAAGTTGATGTCCTCGTGACAGGAGATCCATTTCTAAGGCACGTCGGGGAATCATGAAACTCATTGGATTTTATATCTGATGAATATTCAAACCCGAGGCTCGCGAAAGGGGGAGTACCTGAAGTATCTCCGAGACGACGGGAAAGATACTGAAGCTGCTGTCTACAGGGAATTATCTTGAGAGTAAAATCCTCATAAAATCAGTTAAAGCGTTATCCTTCATTTCTTCAGTTTTGGTGGAGTTGGCATTATTTGGCAATCACAGTAGATTGCTCTCATATCGCAAACCCCAGAGTTCAATTCAAAATGACCAATATCCTGAACGCACAGAAAGCATCACGTGCAGGTCACAATTTTCAGCGGTCAGAGATTTTGATGAACACCGGCAAGGTAATCCAGTGATAGCATGCGTATTTTGGAGAAAGAAGACTGACTCACAATGTCCAACCTGGCAATATTGAGCAGCATAGGACGTTAGATCAAACAACTAATTAAACAAAAATGAATGTTAGATGTCTTACTAGGGTTAAGATTGGTTTTGTTCCATTGCCCGCAATGTAAAAAGCCAATATTTTGTTGCCTTGGATTCTGTCTGGGATTTCTTATTATGTGTTTCAACAAACTGTATAACACAATGCAGGTGTTGTCGTTCACATGTCTTTGTTTCTTATGTCAGACAATTATATGCCTAAAAAAAACTAAATGATTTGATCAAGGGTCACAATATGTTAACCGCCCTGAAATCACTGTTAGCCTTGGTTAGCCAGTTAGCATTTTGTGATCGTGTGGTGCAGCGGTTAGCGTCGTTGCCTCACAGCAAGAAGGTCCTGGGTTCGAACCCCGGGGTTGACCAACCTTGGGCGTCGTCCCGGGTCATCCTCTGTGTGGAGTTTGCATGCTCTCCCCGTGTCTGTGTGAGTTTCCTCCAGGTGCTCCGGTTTCCTCACACAGCCCAAAGACATGTAGGTCAGGGGAATCGGCTGTACTAAATTGTCCCTAGGTGCGAATGTGTCAGCCCTGTGATGGACTAGCGGCCTGTCCTGGGTGCCTCCCTGCCTGCCGCCCAATGACTGCTGGGATATGCTCCAGAATCCTGCGACGCGAATTCGGATAAGCAGCTTGAATAATGGATGGATGGATAGATGATCAATTTTTTTTTTCCACAGATGTGCAGTCGTCCAACAACAGAAACATAAGAATGGGTCACTGACAACAAAATGATTGTGTTATATGCTATGTTGAAACACATAAGAGATCACTAACAAAATCGAAATTGACAAAAAGTTGGCGTTTTAACACTGCAGACAATGGAGGGAAACCAACTTTTACAATAGCAATGCAAAGAGGAAGTACGTCAGCCATGTTTGTGCAAAAAGGTCTGCTTAGGCTTGGATCCACACATCGAGAGAATAGTGTTCTGTGTGAACGATTTTATTTCATTTTGGTTCTTCACTAAAAAAAGATACATCAACACCTATGCCAAAAAAAAAGGAATAATCAAGAGAAGTGGACATGACTGGAAAATTATAAGTATTCTAAAAGAAGGATTCTGGCAGTGTCCATCATCCACGAATGAATGACTCTCTCTCTCTCTTTCAGACCCCTCAGCCAAAAACGAACAGATGAAAGAAAACTCAACAGTGTAATTTGCAGCAGCCTATAAATCAATCGTATGGAGTACAAATATGTCCACGTGGGGAGAATTTATATGTTTAATTACCGTGTGCAGGTGTCTGGCCCTGGCTTTACTCATTACAGTAAGATATATGAAGAGGAGTGGGGGCCGAACGAGCACACTCGCCGCAGCAGGACAAAAGGGAGGACAGGGTAATTAGCCAGCTCTTATTTAATGGGACTCTTCCTCAAGTCGTTGCTGGCTCCCGCCGCGGCGCCTCGTCCATATGCTTCAATTCACAAGTCATTTCCGAAAGGACCGCTGGTGGCAGGTAGCACAGCAGCAATTAACGCTGGTGGAAAATGGAAGCAGCGCAGGTCCAGAATGATGTGTTGAATGCTGTAATTTCTGATTGGCTTGTTTTTTTTTTTTTAATGGATTTTCCCTGAGGGATGGGAAGACAAATCCTGGGATTCCCAATCCTATTGGGCTGTGATGGATATGCCATTGGCCACAGAACATGCATTGTTCGTTTTGGATGTGTGTGTGTGTGTGTGTGTGTGTGTGTGTGTGTGTGTGTGTGTGTGTGTGTGTGTGTGTGTGTGTGTGTGTTCAGGCTGCTGCATCCTTCAACCGGCTTCAATCAAAGTGCAGTTCGGAATGTCAGATAAAACCAAATAACGTTGGAGAAGCTCATTTCAGATGTTTGAATTGGGGAGTTTTGCATCTGGACATCTTTGTAACTTTCAGAAACTGGACATTCCAAAGGCCATGCCCACTTTCCACAGTGATTGGCCGGGTGTGATTAGGTGCAAAAAGGGGCAAGGTTTCAAACAGTCTGCAAATTCTGTACTGTTCATTCTTCACTCGACTCCTTCCACTGCCTTGTTGACCGCTAACTGCTCACTGTGAATAATTTTGAAGGAAACACTGAGCGTGTTCGCCTTCACCCCCCCCCTTTTTCTCCCCAATTGTATCCGGCCAATTATCCCACTCTTCCGTGCTGTCCCTGGTCACAGCTCCACCCCCTGTGCAGATCCGGGGAGGGCTGCAGACTACCACATGCCTCCTCCAATACATGTAGAGTCACCAGCCGCTTCTTTTCACCTGACAGTGAGGAGTTTCACTGGGGGACGTAGCGTGTGGGAGGATCACGCTATTCCCCCCAGTTCCCCTTCCCCCCCAAACAAGCACCCCGACCGACCAGAGGCGGCGCTAGTGCAGAGACCAGGACACATACCCACATCCGGCTTCCCACCCGCAGACACAGCCAATTGTCTCTGTAGGGACACTCCACCAAGCCAGAGGTAACAGGGAGATTCAAACCGGCAATCCCCATATTGGTAGACAACGGAATAGACCGTCATGCCACCTGGGCGCCCTTGCTTTCATCTGTTTTCATTGGAACCTTTGCATTGCGGTGGCTTAACCGATTTGCGGCCTGTCAAATGTGGTTGGAGGAGTAGTAAATGTGCAGGAACTAGTTCATCTTAAGCGTGCTGAAACCTTTAGTCCGCGCTTTAAGCCGGGGTCACACAGCACATGGAACAGAGTGGCTGCAAAGGGCGTTAGCTTGTTGTTTACAATGAATGCTACGCAGGTGTGGCGTATCTGCAAATCTCAATGTGTGACAGCCAGAAATGAATGATCATCGATTTTCATTTAGCTAATTTAGAAAAGCATTTTCATTTGGGGAAATTATATTTTAAAGGAGATCGGATATTTTTATCTTCTCTATGATAACTGGTAATATACATTGGTGCTCATATATATCAGTAACAAACAGCAAACAACCACAAGAGGACGACACAAGTATAGGCTCTTAGATGGTACAGTATGAAACCTGAGCCTGTGTGGTTTCAAGATATGATGCATATTTGCTTATAAACTGCATTTCCCCAAATGCACTTTGGTTAAAGCCACATGCAGAGAAAATAGACTAGATGCAAAAATAATACTTTACTCTGTGTCTATTCCAAGGCCAGTGTAAACACACAAATGTACTAGCAATGGGAGCGTAGTATACTCCGTGGCAGTCACATGTGTGACGTAAACCTGGCCTTAAACCCAGCATCTGAAAGTGAAGGTTGGTGGGATATGACGGATGATAAATGACTCACACACTCAGAGCAGGTCCGTGTCATCCTGCCTCACAAGTTCTGGGCCGGAACCAAAGATTGGCAGAGCCATGCTGGTTGGCTTTGACTCTGACAACCCAGAGGTCAGCAATGGTACAATGATGCCTCTGAGTGTATGTGTGTGTGTGTGTTCCTTCACTGTCCACAGGGCAGTGATTAAACCGAACAGGCAACCCCCAAACTGCTGGTCACTAACATCAGCCAGCACACAGCAGAGTAAAATCCACAGCAGTCATGTTGTGCCAGTCCAGCCGGCCTCCAGCCTGCGGTTGTTTGGCCAACGCTGGGCCGGGGTATCCCTCACCGGACACCACTTGGCTGGCATTGACCCTTCTACACCCGCCGTCTGGCCACAGGCTTGTTTCATTTGGCAGGCTGGCCTCCGCGCGCACACACACACACACACACACATCCGAGCCAACGCATGTGTCTGGCAAATGTCTATACAGAGTTCATAGCTTTTGACTTCTATGTTGGGTGGATTTAGTTGGCGCGGAGGGATCATACAGACGTAAACAGCATAATCTCTAGCCCAGGGCCGCTTTGGCTGGAGTCACCGTGTTTAATAGGCTAACACTTGTTAAGTTAAAGTACCTGATGTTCTCAATCTGTCTCTGAGCTATGTTGACTGGACACGTCTCAAACAGCTGCCATTAAATGACAAGCATCATTAGCCCATAAGGTAATGTTCCAAAAAACAAGGGCAACTTGAAATGTTTTTTTTTCATTTTCCAAATCAAGCAAAATTAACACTATTTGTTTATTTAAAGTCAGTTTGCAGAATTGATAACCTGCTATTGTAGTAAGACATTGAAAGGCAGAGTCAAAGAGACAGAGAGAACGAGAGAGAGAGCGATGGACGAACAGGCGGAAAGACAGGCCGGCAGAGAGACAGACAGGAAAGACAAATGGACAGAATTATGAACAGACAAACTAACAGATGACTATACAGACAGGCTGCCAGAGACCACAAGACAGGCCACTAAATAGGTAAAGCAGTAGACAGAGATGGAAAGACAGACAGAGAGATAAGCATATGAACAGAGACAGACAGACACACTGACAAATGGTCAGACAGACAGCAGACGAACAGAAGATAGACAAATAAACAAAGACAGACAGGCATACCAACAGACAGGTAGATCTGTTTCTCTGATGGACAGACAGAGAAACAGATGGACAGAGAGACACAGAGAAACAGACAGAGGCAGACAGACAAGACAGATACACTGTAAGGTAATAAGGGCCATGTCGTCTGTGGAAGACAGCAGTTTCATTTTCAGCCCTGGCCGGTTACTTGTGATGGAAATAGGAGTAGCAGGTCTTTACTGCAGGAAAAACACTTTCAATGTCAGCAAGCATGACGGCCACTGGCTGACAAGAGAGAAAGAGAGAGAAGGAGAGCTGGCATGGCTCCTACCTGGTTGGGAAAAGTTGGCACTCCTCCAGTCAGTCAGACACCTCAGCTGCTGTTCCTCCTCCCCGTCCTGCATCTATGCCCCACTTATAACCCCGCTGGGGACAGACAGACAGCCAGAGAAACAGACAGATAGACAGATAGATGGAAAAAGAAAGAGACAGGAAGGGAAACCAGTGAATGACGTGCAGAGAGGAAAAAGAGAGGGTGTTGTGAGGCAGTAACCCTTTTATGGGATCCCGACTGAACATTATTTTCTACCCGGTTATGGATCATTAGAAAAACATCATTCTAAGTAACACATACGTGCAAAAGACACAATATCCAATATACTGTTGGTCATAATCAATGGCAAAATCGTTGTCTGACGATAGAAACAGGTTCCGTTGTTGGCATTAATGCCCGACTCTGGAAAAGGTAACGGAGGCTTGAGACTAGGGGTGTCGAAATACACCGGTATTGACGATAACCGTGATCTTTAAAAGGTCAACTGTTGGTATCATTTAGTGACGTCTCTGCACTGCGGGAGGAAACGGGAGCCCCCGGAGGAAACCCACGTACACACGGGGAGAACACGCAAACGCCACACAGAGGACGACCCGGGACGACCCACCAAGGTTGGACTGTTTGTGTGTGTGTGTGTGTGTGTGTGTGTGTGTGTGTGCGTGCGCGCGCGTGTGTGTGTGTGTGTGTCGGCCCTGTGATGGCCTGGCGGCCTGTCCAGGGTGTCTCCCCGCCTGCTGCCCAATTACTGCTGGAATAGCCTCCGGCATCCCCGCGACCCTGAGAGCAGGATAAGCGGCTCAGATAACGGATGGATGGATGTTGTTATCATGCTAATAGTACACATATGATAATATCGTGTAAATAATCCAGTGCCTCTTACACCACTTCCGGTTCTTTCCTCTCTCGCTTTGTCTCCCTCCCTCGTGACGCAGTAACTAGCTAGTGTGGCGAACGATCGCCTAAAATGTTGTTTTAAATAATGATAAATATTATCAGCCCGTTTTCCCTCACCTCCACACATCCACCAGTCCTGCCAACCAGGGATACGGCTCTGATTTACCCGCTTTCGGAAAGACCGGCACCTTTACGTTCCTTCATGAGTCGCTCAAATCAATATGGCGGCTGACGCCGGTGGGTAGAGAGCAGGGAGACGTTAGACCTCCGCTTCGTCGTCCTACCCGGGCCTTGGCGCCGAGTTTGTTCTATACTGGCGTGTGTTCCCGTGAAAAGGCTCCCCTCGTAGTCTCAAGGAAGCCTAAATATGTCCGGAGACTCTTTTTCCCTCTCGACTAAAGCGTTGAGGGGGTTTGTACACTTTTACTCGTGAGTTAGCTGAACTGAACCGCGGTTGAGACCACTTCCTCGTTTGAGTTGTGTCTGTTGGATAATCGGGAAATCCCGAAGTGGAGTATTTTTGTTGACTGAACTGAACTAGATTTAACTGATAGTGATAATCAGGAAATCCCGAAGTGGATTCCATTTATTTTCTAGACTGAACTGAATTCTATGGAACTTTTGTCTTTGCCTTTTGCTCTGATATAACTTTTTGGTGAGGTCGAGTTTATTTAAAGTAAGTGTTTTATTTCCCTTCCTTGTAATTAATTGTATATTAGTAGTAGTAGTAGGATCGTAATTAATTATAAATTCGTTTGTGCTGTAAAAAAACAAGGTCAGCTTGTTTCTGTCTGGAGCTGTGCATTACCATGAGTGGAATAAATCAGTTTCCCAACCCAGTCCTCAAGGAACACCTATCCGGCAGATTTTCTTTGCAACCCTTAATAGGTACCTGTTTATAGTTATTCAACCAATCAGCAATTAATTATGTCAGATGTTGCACACCTTGCATAATTAAGTGCTGTGAGATGAATGGTTGAGTAAGTACAAGCAGGGCTACCTATGCAGGGTTACAATGAAAATCTGCAGGATAGGTGTTCCTTGAGGACTGGGTTGGGAAACGCTGGAATAAATAATAATGAAATGAAATTATATGTGTATTCTGAACATGTGTATTTTTTTTTCAATTTTTCTACAGCTATCGCGATAATATCGTTATCGTGGTTTCTTTTGGCCATGATAATTGTTTAGTGAAAAGCTAATATGGTGAAAGCCCTATTTGAAATAATACTGCAATATGGTGGTTTATACAGTATTCCATTCCATCCCATTATCCGAACCGCTTATCCTGCCCCCAGGGTCACGGGGATGCTGGAGCCTATCCCAGCAGTCATTGGGCGGCAGGCGGGGAGCCACCCTGGACAGGCCGCCAGGCCATCACACAGGGCGACACAGACACAGACAAACACACACACATAAACATACCTAGGGACAATTTAGTATGGCCAATTCACCTGACCTACATGTTGTTTGGACTGTGAGAGGAAACCGGAGCACCTGGAGGAAACCCATGCAAACGCCACACAGAGGACGACCCGGGACGACCCCCAAGGTTGGACAACCCCGGGGCTCAAACCCAGGACCTTCTTGCTGTGAGGCAACCACGCTAACCACTACAACACCACGCTAGCCGCTATACCACCATGCCACCCCTTTTAGTATATTTAGCGATACTATATTATATATGATATGTAGTGTGGTGTGTGTGTGTGTGTGTGTGTGTGTGCATTTTTTTATGGATTATGTAATCTGTTTTTATCTGCAGATGACCAACACAGTTTCCTCTCTGGGCATTAAAATCTATCTATCTATCTATCTATCTGCTTGTCTAGCTGTCTGTCTACCTATCTGTCTGTCTGTCTGTCTGTCTGTCTCTCTGTCTAAAACAGCCCCCGTATGTTCGCTCTCACATTCAGTTTGGGATCTTTGTTCTTGGATTCTTCATCTGAAACACAGCGTGTCTTCATTTTTTTACAGGTCGCGCATTAAAAAGACCAAAAAAGGCCTGGTTTACCAACCACGCCAGCTCCAACGTACGAATCTGTCTCCGACACATCACAGCTTCACAGGTGTTGTATTCAGCTGACAGTTTCTTTTCTTTCTTTTTTTAATATATATTATTTTGGGGCTTGTTAGACTTCATTACACATGCGGAATATGAACTGAGAGGAGAAGGAACAAAATGTCATCACCCATTTTTTCCAACCCATATTCCCTCATCTATCTTTCTACAGCCACACATACACACACAGTCTCTCTCTCTGTCTCTCTCTCTGTCCCTCTCTCTCTCTCTCTCTCTCTCTCTCTCTCTCTCTCTCTCTCTCTCTCTCTCTCTCTCTCTCTCTCTGTCCCTCTCGCTCTCTCTCTCTCTCTCTCTCTCTCTCTCTCTCTCTCTCTCTCTCTCTCTCTCTCTCTCTCTCTCTCTGTCCCTCTCGCTCTCTCTCTCTCTCTCTCTCTCTCTCTCTCTCTCTCTCTCTCTCTCTCTCTCTCTCTCTCTCTGTCCCTCTCGCTCTCGCTCATTACACAATACAATTTCTAATTGACCCCTTTAATTTCCGACCAGACCGAGTCCTGCCGTCCTGCCAGTGCTATTTACATGAAGGAGAGAAAAAAAGGTATGAGTGATATTGGAGAGGTTGTTAATGAATGACAGAATGGAGGGAGGGGAGGAAAAGGAAAGGAAAGAAAGACAGGAGGGAAGACTGGGAGGAGGGGCAAAGAATTCCCCTACCTAATCTGAGTGTAATCAGGGCACTGCCCCAGTGTCAGCACACACACACACACACACACACACACACACACACACACACACACACACACACACACACACACACACACACACACACACACTACAGACCTGCAACAAACCTATAACCCCCAGTGTGTGTGGGGGGGGGGGGTGTAGTGGTGTTCCCATGACCCACTTAACACATCTGGGTTAGCAGGATTCAACCCCCATCATCCACACACGTGTACGAGTGTGTACAGACACATAGAAGATCGACCGAGTGCGTGTGCAAGTA
>NC_079223.1:14334769-14339976 GCF_029633865.1 Lampris incognitus
GAGTCCCGCTGAGCTCGTCACATGTACACACACACACACATACACACACAGACGCACACACACATACACACGCACACACTGAAGCACATGCTAAAAAAAACCAGATGTATAAAACATGTCTGCTACTCCATTCAGGGCCTCCGAGGCCAGGCAGCAAATTACTTTCACATGGAGATTCAACAAACACACACACACACACACACACACACACTCCACACACACACCACACACACACAGAGGAAAAACAATATAGCAAGTGTTTCAATACACACTAACACAGGAGACATGTTCTTTTGAGCCCATCAACAGGGGAGGTGTGTGTGTGTGTGTGTGTGTGTGTGTGTGTGTGTGTGTGCGGGGTGGAGGTTGCTCTGTATGGCCTCACACACACATCACACATGCACATACATCAGCTTCATCCAAGTCAGGAATATAGTTTGGGCTGGATTGTCTTTCTTTTTTTCTTTTTTATGTTGCATAACACGGCGGAGAGATGTCAAAGCAGCGGAGACGGTTGTCTGTCTCTCTCTGCCTCTCCTTTCTCTCACCCTTTTCCTCCATCCAATCCCCTGTTCCCTGTCACCCGTCCTCTCTCCTCCCAATAATTCATTTCTTCACTCTCTGTATCTCTCTCTCTCTCTCTCTCTCTCTCTCTCTCCTCTCTCATCTCTCTCTCTCTCTCTCTCGTCTCTCTCTCTCTCTCTCTTTGTCTTTCTCTCTGCCTCTCCTTTCTCTCACCCTCTCCCTCAATCCAATCCCTGTTCCCTGTCACCCGTCCTCTCTCACTCACCAAATAATTCATTTCTTCACTCTCTGTATCTCTCTCTCTCTCTCTGTATCTCTCTCTCTCTCTCTCTCTCTCTCTCTCTCTCTCTCTCTCTCTCTTTGTCTTTCTCTCTGCCTCTCCTTTCTCTCACCCTCTCCCTCAATCCAATCCCCTGTTCCCTGTCACCCGTCCTCTCTCCTCCCAAATAATTCATTTCCTCTCTCTCTCTCATCCCTCTGCCTCTCATCATTTCTCTCCTACTCGCTCTCTCTGGTGCCCTTATCCCTAAAACACATGCACACAACACACACACACACACACACGCACACACACACGCACACCCCCCGCTTCCCTTGCCTTCCTGTGTCCGGCCGGTGTAATGGCTGGTAAATCTGCGGCCTACTCATGGCATACGGTGGAAAATTGTCCGTCCCTGATCAGCGCCGGCGTGTGAGTTGTGAAGACGGCACACCGACAGGAAGTGTCTGTGGCTCAGGCTGCAAACGGGGCACCGAGGGGATCCAGACAAACTGGTCTGAAAGGTGCATCTGAAGAAAATTATAGAGCTGGAGGTTCACTGACCTGCCAGAATAGGAAAGAGGCCTGTGTGTGTGTGTGTGTGTGTGTGTGTGGGGGGGGGGGGGGTTGTACCTCTTTGTGTGTATAACTGTGTGTATCTATTTGGCTTCCTGACAGGGCAGAAAGCGTCGCCACCAAAAGCCAAGTCTCTGATGTGTGCGAAGAACCACAGGGGTCATCTGTTCAGAGATCTCACGGACCAGTTTCTTCCTCGTTTAGCATGACGTGTCCTGTCGCTCGGCGCCTCCTGCACCATACCTGCTCCACGTTCCCATAGCTGACCTCACACCACACACCTTGTTGACCAAATAATGACCCCAATTGTACTTGGCCAATTACCCCGCTCTTCCGAGCCGTCCCGGTCGCTGCTCCACCCCCTCTGCCGATCCGGGGAGGGCTGCAGACTACCACATGCCTCCTCCGGTACATGTGGAGTCGCCAGCCGCTTCTTTTCACCTGACAGTGAGGAGTTTCACCAGGGGGGCGTAGCACGTGGGAGGATCACGCTATCCCCCCCCCAGTCCCCCCGCCACCCGAATAGGTGCCATGACCCACCAGAGGAGGCGCTAGTGCAGCGACCAGGACACATACCCACATCCGGCTCCCCACCCGCAGATAACAGAGGGATTTGAACCGGCGATCCCCGTGTCGGTAGGCAACGGACTAGACCGCTACGCTACTTCCGGATCCTTTGCGACTAAATTTAAGAATAATTCCAACTTTTTACCACCTGGGTTTTCATTTTCATTGTTTTTTTCCATCATACATATCAGTTATGATGGCATTTTACTCCCCGTCTTTGTGGACGTGGACCACCGCTGGACTCAGCTTTACAACGGCGTCTTATGGGACAAGTGAACAGGAGTGTCAGACGTGTTTCAACAAGTCCAGTTTAACCCAGTTATCTAAACCACATATGTGAAGTGAACGTTAGAAGTTATGATGTGAAATGTCCAACATGATCAGTGGTGGGTGACATCGCCGATCTACTTCCTGGTTCAGCCTGCAGGAAGTAGCAGCCTGTACCTGCTGTAGGTGTAGTAACATCCATAAACTAGCTGGCCTGTCATAGATCATGGACAGTCATGGACACAGTCTGACTGACACACCAAGGGGGTTTGTTGTCTAAAGGACACGTTAAGACTCCTGTTCACATGTCCCAGAAGGACACCGCTGGCCAGCGGTGGTCCCCCGTCCAACACCTACTGAATGAAGCTGATTTTCCAAGAAACACATCCACTGTTGTCCACAGCGATGCACAAAGTAAAAACAAACCAAACAAAAAATCCCCTCCGCACTCCAGCTTCAAATAAGCCATGTGAGTACATCTGAGAGTCGAGGGGGGTGATGGAGCAAATCCTTCATTTCAGGAGCGGTGGGACTGTTTGATAGACCTAGTATGTGAGGTGGTTTCTTCTTCTAGAGAACCTGCTATTTCTGTCATGCACACTTCATACTTGTTTTCCTGCTTAAATGAAAGGTGAAAATAGTCAACATCCACTCTCCACTCTCTTACACACACACACACACACACACACACAGACACACACACACACTTTCTTGAACTTCTATATTTGTGAGGACCCATCATTGACTACATTCATCCTCTGAGTCCTGACCCTAACTAACATGCACCCTTAAAGAAGTGAGGACCGGACAACGTGTCCTCATTTAGCACAGAGCACGTGCACACACACGCGTAACAAAAATAAACACTCAGACTAGACAACAGACTAGACACCAGACTAGACACCAGACTAGACAACTAGAGTGCTCGCCCAGCTTTATGACACTGGCTATGGAGAGGTGTGGTGGTGGTATTACGGGGCGCGGGGGAGGGGTGGGGGTTGGGGGTTAGGGTTCTGGGGTAATTCAGAATGCAGGGTGCCGTGCCAAGTCTCTGCCTCTATTCGGCACGCATCTCCGTCCCAGTGGACCGGAGAGGAGACAACGGCCTCTATTAACGTGTTGCAGGTGGGTCTAAACTGGGACTCTGGCCATGATACACACACTTAATGAAAAAGGAGTTCTGGCATCAAGACCACCTCTTTCATTATCTCCCCCCCCCCTCTCTCTCTCTCTTCTCTGTTTCTTTATGTCTCTCTCTCTCCCCTTCTGAATTAAATCCTCCCTGTCTCTGTACCCCTCTCTCTCTGTCTCTCTCTCCGTCCCCATCATTCTCTCTGTATCCCGTCTCATTCCTCTGTGCCAGGTCCCTCTGATCTCTCCTGGAGGTCGGCGTTGGGGCTGGGATGGAGGTTTGGACGGGTAGCGGCTCTGACAGAGCGCTTGTGGTGGGGTTGTTTGGGGAAGGATTGCAGGGAGGAACGGAGGGAGGCTTTGACTAATCGCCGGACGGAGAGAGACAGAGACGAGTGCAGGTGCCAGAGAGCTGCACAGGAAATGATCTCAGGCAGACCGGGATACACATCCCACAGCTGATTGGATTTAATAAGAAGATGCCTGCATGTGCACGCACACGAGAAGAGCGCGTGCGTTCGCACATGCGTGGTTGTGCACATGCACGTGGGAGCGTGTCCGTGTCTCTGGGTTTGAATGTGATCTTCCATGCTGCTATAAAGTCCCCCCCTTGGCCAAGACAAATGCAGATCCTTCACTCTTGACAGCCATTGCGTCATACATAAACAGTGCAGGACACGTGTATCTTCATATCGGCACCGACACACGTTCTCTATGTCTGCATTATAACGTATTCGCTTATTTGTGGTTTTCCTTCTTATTTACTTTGTCTGCTTTTTATGGCTGTCACGCTGTCAAGAACATCGTTTTGAATATAAATCTGAATATGAGTGAATGCATGCGCATGCGCATATGCGGGTGTAGGTTTACGTGTGTGTGCACATGTACGTGCATGTGCAGCCTTACTTGACAACCTGGATCCATAAGAGAGCGAGTGTCGGTGGTCCGCAGGGAGGCTCGCACACAACTGTCCGGAGCTGTAAAGTGCTGAATTCACAACACTTCAGACCCAACACGCCGCTATACCTCAAACCCGCACAGCACCGTCACCACTGTCACACACAATATGGTGCCCATATGCCCACCACGGCGTCCAGATGAGTGGATGGGAGGCGGGGGCGGTGCGAGGGGGGGGCTGTGGCAGGGAGCCATCTTGGTTCTGATTTAAAGGGATAGTTTTAGCTTCCAGGACTTTTACGATATGTGCGCTACTTACGTTAGATTCGGGTAACTTGCGGATAGAGTTTTTATGGCGGCGTGTGCAGTTTGAAGGCAGACTGGATGCTGCGTTTAGCCCGGTTTAGCTGAAATGAAGGATGCCCGCGGAGATTGCTAGCATGCAGCTCCTGTCAAAAGAAGGTAATACAGCATCTCTGTTCGGAGGGTACTGGGAGTACTGAAGTATAGGAACTCTGTTATGTTCTCATTGACTTGTTATAGTGAATTTAGCAACTTTATAACTACGTAAAATACAGCGTTCAGTGTTGTTAGACCGCCATCCGTCTGCGGTTGAGTTTGAAGGTTTCCCCTCTTCTGAGAGGAGCTGCTAACGATCCGGGTAGACATCCAGCCGTTGAGCTAAGCTAGGCTAACCTCGCTGTTCAAAACGCCCTCAGACTGCACACACACACACACACACACACACACACACACACACGAGAGGAACCCACGGTTCGTCTGACTGTATGTGTAAGTGGGGCACAAAGTGAAACCCTGCAAACCGAACTACCGCCTTCAAACCAGAGTTTATTTTGGATCCACAGTCGGCCAGCGAGGCCTCAGAGAGCAGCTTCTGCCTTTTAAACCCCCCCCCCAAAAAGCAGGCCCGCTCTGAGCCTTGTTTCCATGTCTCCATCCTTCACCTTTTCATTCCTATTCCTAC